>NC_064931.1:754352997-754655378 GCF_023897955.1 Schistocerca gregaria
GCCAACTCCAAGTGAACCTTGCCCAGGACAGCGGACCGGGCATGCTTTAATCTGATCGATCTGTGGGTTCTCTAAGCATCGCTGTGTCCTTCCTTTCTAGGACGTTTTCCGGCTGTTCTAAGACGCAAATAGTATGGGATGACGGCGAGGAATAAAACACGGAGAACAAAAAGAGTCGCCACAATGAGAGCAGAAGCAGAGATACAATACGCCTTCTGGCTGTGCAGATGGCGGCTGAAAGCGGTGTGTCTGGCGCCGGCGCTGTAGCGCTGTTGTGGTCGACACGCGCTCGCCAGGCCGTCACGCACCGCCCGCAGCTGCGACCATTACGCCGAATTCCGCGAGACAGCCTTGCGCGGAAACGAACGCGTCTCAGTCAGCTTCCAGTGGGATCTAGCGTAGCTTTCACGGAACAGCTAATATCATTAAAAAAAAATTGGCTCATTATCATCATAAACTAAAGGCTATGCCTTGTCGATTTAGCCACGATTTAGCCATTGTCATCCTCTTCAACTCTTCATTCGACTTTATCTTCATATCTTGTTTGAGTTTATTAAAATACGTTGCTCTTGGCCTGCCTCTTGGTTTTTTCCCTAAAACTTTTCCTTCAAATACATTCTTTAGGTATATAAGAATATGCAGCCTACAGTTGCAAGTTAACTTTATCGTTTACCTAGGTTTCAAAGTTAGTAATAACGTCTTCTTCAGAATCTGCAAAAAGTTAATATTATAATGTGCTAGTAAATTATATTAGATATGGTCATCCTATAGGATGCAACGTGTAGTATTTACATAAATTATTATTTAAATGTTTGCCTAAAACAAGCCATGTCCTAAGTCAACTTATCAAACTTGATGCATAACCATTAGGTTTTGTCACTTCTATTAAACAAGCTGTAGCAAATTCACTTTAAGCCTGTTGTATGGGCTTCGTCGTGTGACTAGAGACTGCGGACTGCGAGGGCTTCGCGGTCTGCCTCACAGAGGGCGGCGCGCATGTGCGAGACATATAGAATCAAACACTTAGTACGCACACGTCAGATAAATTTTTGCTATGAATTAATTTTATGCTTTTCTATTGTAAATTAATTACAGTATCCAGCATGACTACGTTTTACATTCTACTAAGGAGCCTTATAAACTGACCAACAAATCTCGTATGTAAATCTGTAGGAAATGTTCTATTATTACAGAAACTGTAATGGTCACATGCTCTCCATGTCAGTGTATTTTTACCTCCATTTTCTCCCCTTACTCTGTTTTATGTTCCCCCTTTTTTTATCTCCTTATGTATGTATCATTCTATTCTTGTTTTAGTTGTCGTGTCACTCGGCTGAGGAGCGGCGGATTGTGCCGCTGACAGCCCTCCCCTGCCCATATGGGGCAGGGGAATGAAATCACAATAAGGAAAAAAAATGGTCACATGCATTATGAATTATTGTAAACCTAATATAGGCTGGAAGCCTTCGAAGTGTGCCCTATTTTTTGGATGCAGTTGATCGTTCAGTAAATTGCCTCTATCTGTAATTAGGTGTGCATAAATTTGTAGTTCCTCAAGCGTGTCGAGTCTATAGCCCTTAACTTCATGATGTAGTAGCTCTATGTCACGTAAAGGTTTAGGTGTATGAGACATTTGCACCAGATGTTCCACAAAGGCTGACCCCGTGTTCCTACGCCCTTTATTGGAAGATGTTCTTTAAACCTTACTCCTATTGCTCTGTCTGTTTGATCTATGTCATAACATAGGCAATCATCACACATAATCGTATGTACGCCTAATTTCGCTGACTTATCACAGTCTTTCTCAAGGATATGAACCAAATTTCGCTTTAAACTATTACTCGTCGAGAAGGAAATTTTAAAACCTGAATTTTTCAACAGGCGCCGTATCTTGTAGGAGACATTACCTAGATAAGGAACCGACAATCATTTCTTGGTGCCGGCCGCGGTGGTCTAGCGGTTCTAGGCGCTCAGTCCGGAACCGCGCGACTGCTACGGTCGCAGGTTCGAATCCTGCCTTGGGCATGGATGTGTGTGGTGTCCTTAAGTTAGTTAGGTTTAAGTAGTTCTAAGTTCTAGGGGACTGATGACCACAGATGTTGAGTCCCATAGTGCTCAGAGCCTATTGAACCTATTTCTTGGTCTGATCTTGGGTTTGAGTATTTGTGTTTACTAAAGTCGTTGTTCTGAAGAAGACGTTATTACTAACGTTGAAACCTAGGTAAACGATAAAGTTAACCTGCAACTGTAGGCTGTACATTCTTATATAAACAATACCAGTTGCTGTCGCTGCATAAAAACGTTAAAAATTATGACATTCTTTAGGAACTGGTTGTGTCTCATATGTGCCTTATCATTTTTGATTTTCTTCTTTCTATATAATTTAGCAGCGTTCTGTTCTCTTTCACTTCTCTTAAGACCTGTTCATTACTTTTTATATCTACCCAGGTTGTTTATGTCATTCTTCTCAATATCCACATTTTCATTGCTTCCAGTCTCTTTTCCTCTGCCTTTCCCAAAGTCCACGCTTCACATCCGTATGTTAAGACACTCCAGACAAAAGTTTTGGCAAACTTTTAAAAATTTCGCTGTCTGACTAAAAGTATATGGACACATATTAGTGGAAATTAGTGTAGGGCGTGCCCACGCTTCTCCCTTATGACGGCTTTAACTCTGCTGGTGATGACACTTTCAATGAGGTATCTGAATATCTGTGAAGGAGTCTCGGCCCATTACGTGCCAAGAGCCAAAAACAGAGAAGGTAGCGAGTGATGTTGAACTCAGGGTTCCGCATCTCGTGGTCGTGCGGTAGCGTTCTCGCTTCCCACGCCTGGGTTCCCAAGTTCGATTCCCGGTGGGATCAGGGATTTTCTCTGCCTCGTGATGGCTGGGTGTTGTGTGATGTCCTTAGGTTAGTTAGGTTTAAGTAGTTCTAAGTTCTAGGGGACTGATGACCATAGATGTTAAGTCCCATAGTGCTCAGAGCCATTTTTTTGAACTCAGGGTTCTGAAGCGAAATCGAAGTTCTAACTCATCCCAAAAGCGTTCCGTTGGATTCAGATCGCGAATCTGGGCGGTCAGTCCATTTCAGAAATGCTATTGTCCGCAAACCATTGCCTCACAGATGCTACTTAATAATGGTGCATTGTCATGTTGGAACAATCAATCATCGTCTCAGAACTGTTTCCCCACTGTCAACATTACAGTACAGTGTAATATCTGTTCATTTAGCGTTTTCTTAAGCGCAATAAAGGCCAACACTAACCATGAGAAACAATCTCTGCCATAAGATCATCTGCTCCATACTTCACCGTTGGCACTGTGCATGATGACAAGTAAGGTTCTTCAGGCATTCGCCAAATCCAAACCCTTCCATGAATAGCCAAAGGGCTTAGCGTCCAAATCACTCGTTTATCCACTGCGAAGTGGCATCGCTTATTAGACCACATCGTGCATCGCTTAGCATTGACTAAAACACAGAATTCATACATTCCGATGACTTCGTGCGATTCTTTGTACCCACACATCGAAGTTCTTGACGATCTCTGTTCGCCAGTACGTGAGGTCTGGCTGCACTTGATGTAGCACTGGTTGTTCCTTCGCGTTTCCATTTCACATTCACATCACGATTATGGCTCTGAGCACTATGGGACTTAACATCTATGGTCATCAGTCCCCTAGAACTTAGAACTACTTAAACCTAACTAACCTAAGGACCTCACACAACACCCAACCATCACGAGGCAGAGAAAATCCCTGACCCCGCCGGGAATCGAACCCGGGAACTCGGGCGTCGGAAGCGAGAACGCTACCGCACGACCACGAGATGCGGGCACATCACGATTAGTCGACTTGGGCTGCTTTACAAGGGTTGAAACGTCCCTGATGGATTTGTTACCCGGGTGACATCCTTTGATTAGCCTACAGTCGAAATCACTGATTTCTCCTGGGCGACCCATTCTGTCCCTCCCTGCAGAGTAATGTTTTCTGCGGTTTCCCTGCGGTGACTCGACTGACTTCCTTCCTCACACTAATGCAATGCGGATATAGACTATATCTCATGACCTCGTCATCAATGGAAGGTTACGAAACGTAGATTTTTCATGCTTCTTTGATTTGTTACCTGATGGCGGGCTAATAAGCCGAAAATTCGTTTCTAATAAATATATTTGTGGAACAAAACGGAGTTACCTCCCTTGAGCAATAGTTGCCTATAGGACCTTACTTGCAGCTGTAGCGTAGATGGTTACAAATTAGAAACCATAGCATCAAGTTAAGAAGAACATCGAAATGGTACAGTTACTGAAGTAGCTGTTGGTCATTGGTGATGTGGTGTGCAAAATGTTCAGCACATGGCGGTCGATCACGTTGTTAACCAAGGTCTGATGGTGTCCATTCATGGTGTTTGGAAACTGATTAGTTGTCATCCAAGTACACGAAGCTGCACACTAACTGTAGCACGGCTAGTGTATACCATAGTTTCTTGTACACAATGCGGTACATTTTATAGGGCACGAAACGCCTGTGATTTGACTGCCTTAAGTGGTGGGTAGATGCGTAACACTGGTCTTACAAATGTGCCGTCGAACCTTTGTGATGCATGGCTGATATACGTATATGCAGGTGACCAGGTCGATCCTTCCTTCCTAAATTTCCTAATAGAGTTGTTCAAGTTACCATATCTTAGACTAATAACCAACCCACGATCTTACGGAGTACCTTACCATATATGTGATTGGCTCAAAGAATAGCGATTGTGTATACTGAACAACAAATGTTCAAAAGAAACGAAAACCTCTGATGTTCTCAGGACACATACACGATTTGCCAGATAGCGTCAGCAATAACGCTACCATACTGTTAGATTACAATGCTATTGTCTGCATCATCGTTGGGTGGTCGATAGGAAATATGGAAAAAATTACCATTTGGTGTAACGAAAGGCAGTTTTTTAAAATGTGGATTAATGCAAGATAAGAGTCGTGATAAAGAACCCAATGGTATCCGACTACAAGATTGGGTCCCCAAGTATGAATTTTCTTCTAATTTCTTGCCCCTTATCCCGTACCGTAACGGGGCTGGCATGATAGTCTGTATTTTGTAATGTTCGTTGGAGAGGGTGGTCGGATGCTCATCCCGTTGCCACCCATTCTCTCTCCGCCCCTCTCTCTTCCCCCAATGACAGAATTTGTGTATCGCATTTGTCTGCGTCTAGTGTTATCCCCTGTCAGACTGTGAGAACATATTTTAAATGTTTTCTGATAATGTAACTGTATGGAGACGTGGGTACCAGCCCGGTATTCACCTAATTGTATGTGGGAAACCACCCAAAAACTACATCCAGACTGATCGAAATCGTTAACCCGCAGGGCGATTGGATCCGGAGCCGGTGCGCCTCCCCGAATCACGGAATCGACGAGCTAGCACCCGTGACTATCCGGGGGAGGGGTTCGTTATAGTGTGATTATTTAGTGGTGATACTAAGAGGCGATGTGATATGAGACAGACACGTGAAATTAGTAGTAGATAAACCTAATGGAAGACTTGGTTTTGTTGGGAGTATTCTGGTAAAGTGCAGTGCTTCTGTGAACGTAACCACATACAAGACAGTGTGATGAACTTTAGAGCGCTCCTACAGAATTAGAAGCGCCTATGTGACAAGCATGATAGCATACGTCGAACATATTCGTGGAAGGTGCAACAGATGTAAAGAGACTGCTTACACTACAGTTGTCCTCCCTATTCTAGAGTGTTGCTGTGCGGTGTGGGATCCGTATCAAGTGGGACTGACGGATGATATTGAAAAAGTTCAAATAAGGGCGGCTCGTTTTGTATTATCGTGAAAATGAGGAGATAGTGCCGCAGACACGATACGTGAATTTGAGTGGCAATCATTAGAACAAAGGTGTTTTTCGTAGCGACAGGATCTTCTCATGAAATTTCAATCTCCAGTTTTCTTCTCCGATTGCGAAAACATTCTGTTGGAACTCGCCTAAATAGGGAGAAATGATCATGACGATAAAATAATATAAGGCTCGCACAGAAAAATTTAAATGCTCGTTTTTCCCGCGCGCCGTTCGAGAGTGGAACGGTAGAGAGATAGCTGGAAGGTGGTTCATTGAACCCTCTGCCAGACACTTAATTGTGAATAGCAGAGTAATCGCGTAGATGTAGATGTACATGTAAATGTAGGAAGACTGTCACAATTCTGCAGCCACCATTGTACTTCTTGAGCCGGGATAATGAGAAAAAGAGAAATAGACACATACAGAGATATAATAGTCATTCTTCCCTCGTTTAAAACGCGAATAGAACAGGATAGGAAATTACTAATACTGATGCAAAGTACCCTGTATTACGCATTATGCAGTGGCTTTCGGAGTATATACGTAGACGTACAAAACTGAGAATTATATATCCTTCTATTTATATTTTCAGATGGTAGTCAAAGGTCGGTAGAGTGCGGTGATCTGGCTCCGCCTGGTGTGCGGAGCGGAGAGGGAGCGCAGTGGCTGTTTTGTAGCAAGCCGAGCCGGCTCGAGGCGCGGTCGATGCTGTTTCCTCGTCGCGGCGCACCTAATGACGTCACCCGGGGATCCTCCTTGGAAGGGGCGCCTGCCCCTCGAGCCGATACCAAGAGTCTCGGGGCCAACCCGGAACCGTCCCCACCCACCGCGCCTGCCGGAGCAGCTAACAAATTACATCGAAATACAAAGGGCGACGGAGAACTTCTGTGTTTTACACAGAGGAAACACACTGCGTTAAACTTAACGGGGCGAAATCGAAAAATACAAAGATGTTCAACTCCATTACTGTTTACAATGTACAGGGTGTCTGACTATTAAAGCTACAAACGGAAGGTGCTTGCAGAGGACAATGAAACAAGGGAATAATCGTAATAAACATAGGTCCGGAAACAAACGTTTTCCCCGGCACACCTATGCAGAAATGCAGTAGTGCCAATTTTACAACTCTGTTGATGTTGTTATTCAGAAACACCGCATGTGACGAGTAAATTACAAAGTGATAAACTGCCCTCGCTTGATTTTATCGTCATTCTGGATATCTTAGTACTGGTACTTCTACATCTACATCTACATTTATACTCCGCAAGCCACCCAACGGTGTGTGGCGGAGAGCACTTTACGTGCCACTGTCATTACCTCCCTTTCCTGTTCCAGTCGCGTATGGTTCGCTGGAAGAACGACTGCCGGAAAGCCTCCGTGCGCGCTCGAATCTCTCTAATTTTACATTCGTGATCTCCTCGTGAGGTATAAGTAGGGGGAAGCAAAATATTCGATACCTCATCCATAAACGTACCCTCTCGAAACCTGGTCAGCAAGATACACCGCGATGCAGAGCGCCTCTCTTGCAGAGTCTGCCACTTGAGTTTGCTATACATTTCCGTTATGCTATCACGCTTACCAAATAACCCTGTGACGAAACGCGCCGCTCTTTTTTGGATCTTCTCTATCTTCTCTGTCATCCCGACATAGTACGGATCCCACACTGATTAGCAATACTCAAGTATAGGTCGAACGAGTGCTTTGTAAGCCACCTCCTTTGTTGATGTACTACATTTTCTGATGACTCTCCCAATGAATCCCAACCTGGCAACCTGACAATAACTGTAAAATACCTAGGAGTAACATTCCTGAGCGATCTAAAGTGGAATAACCACATGACAATAATTGTAGCAGAAGCAGATGCCAGGATGAAGTTCATTGGAAGAATCTTAAGGATCGGAATAAGTGGCTTAGAAAACACTTGTTCGAGAGATTTTTGAGACTTGTTCATCACTCTGGGACCCTTAGCAAGAAAGATTAACGGACGAAATAGAGAAGATTTAAAGAAGAGCGGTACGTTAAGTCACGGGAGTGTTTAGGACGGAGGTGCTTAACAAACTCTAGTCGCAGTCGCTGCAAGGGTGGTGTGTGTATCACGGGTTGCTCTTGAAATTCTGATAGGGTACGCCAAGAAGGGTCAGGCAACAAATTACTTCATCCCACAAATGTCTCACGAAAAGACCACGACGAAATAAATCAGAAAAAATTTGAGCACGTACGGAAGTTTATCTACAGCCGTTCTTCCCACGTATTATTCAAGGCAGGATATCACAAGTACTCTCAGCCACACATCGTAACAGTGGACGTTACATTTCAGATGTGTTAGGACCCGTGGCTCTACTCTTCATTCGATCCCTGCGAAACCCTACACTTCATAGTGATATCACAAGTACTCTCAGCCGCACATCGTAAAGACGCTTCTAATGATATCGTCTCCCTGCACATAATTGCGTCGTCTGTGAACATATTTTTACATATTTATTGTTATGTTACTAACTCGTCGTCTGTGATGATTGTGAGAGTTTGCACTGGTTGACTGAACCGAAGCTACTTTTGCATTTGTTATTTAGTGGTTTATTATATTACTTTGATACACTGTTGCGTCTTACATTTTTTAAAAGGAAAATAATACTCGAAATGGCAAGTACTACCATAGGGAGACTATTAGCGAAAACCACTTATTTACAGAATCAGTGTCCCAACATTCTACTTTTCTCACTAAAGCTACCTGCACTATTAGTTTTCAGTACACAAACAACTAAAAACCCCCTTCTACGTATCACTGTATATTTACAATGTAAATGAGCGTTTGGCATCGTTGGCCGGGAGGCCCCATGCGGAGAAGTTCGGCCGCCATGTGCAAGTCTTATTACAGTCGACTTTCGCGCCGGTGATGAAAATGAAATGATGATGAGGACAACACGACACCCAGTCCCCGAGCGGAGAAAACCTCCAAACATGCCGGGAATCGAACCCGGGCCCGCTTGCAAGGGAGGCGAGCACGTTACCGCCCAGCTAAGCAGGCAGACCTACTTACAATAACTTTTATTTGGGAGGTGACGAGGCACTCTTGAACGTTGATTTCTTTGCTGATTATCCCTGTTTGTCTTTCGATAGGGATGAGTGTCGTCTCCTCTAGACCTTAGCCTCCTACACTTTTTACACCATTGCGGTTGGCATGCTCCAGCGCCTATCCACTGGACCGGCCAGACCAAAGGTCGGTCAAGGTTTATTTGCCAGCCACACGTGTTTTGTCTAGCCGTTAGATTTCCTTTGTTAGATGCCTCGATGTTGTTGGTCTGCACCATTATATGGGGCTTTTCCCTCCTATCTTTTCAATTTTTATTTTGTCTCTCATAGTCTTGTTGAAGCTGCTTGAATATTTTATTCAACATTTTTGTAAATATCTTTACCTTATCTCTGTGATGGACTATTTCCTGTGCAGGAATTGTACCAAAAGGCTGCCTGTCCACCGACGCAACTCGTGCGTAATAGTGGCACGTGAATGGGTCCTCTCTTCGACTCCACAGCCACATGCAGTGCTTGACGTTTCACTGGAAGTACATCGGATACGGACCATGCACAGTTAAGAAAGTGTACAATTCCTTCAGTTTCATTTTAAGTCTATCTCTCACAATGAGTAAGGACCTAAATTATTTCCTGCCAGTTCCTGGGGTTTCGCGGATGTGCTGTCGTACATCTATTGAAGGTCTTTTACCTCTAAAGCCTCATATAGTACAGATATTAAACGACAGCTCATATGTACGTATATAATGATTAGCAGCATCTCTGACGCATAATCTTGAGGTACGACGATGCTGCCTTTAACTATGTTTCCCGATCAGAAACATCCTAATGAGTTCTGGCTGCTAGTACGAATATATTTAATCGGATCTAATGTATACAGCACGCCGAATTGCATGCAATTACTGCTCAGCATGCCAGGAGGTCGGCCAAATGTTTATATGATCGCCATTTCAAATTTTGCCTCTAACGTTGTATAACATAACTATACCTCTTATAATACTGCTACAACTCGGTAACCTGATGATGTTTTAACGAATGAAATCGGTCGAGACACATTAAATTTGTAGCAATACAGCTGTGGTGGTTCTCATTAATAATTAGTATTAAATTATACAGGGTGGTCCATTGATCGTGACCGGACCAAATATCTCACGAAATAAGAGTCAAACGAAAAAACTACAAAGAACGAAACTTGTCTAGCTTGAAGGGGGAAACCAGATGGCGCTATGGTTGGCCCGCTAGATGGCACTGCCATAGGTCAGACGGATATCAACTGCGTTTTTTAAAAAATTGGAGCCCTCATTTTTTATTACACATTCGTGTAGTACGTAAAGAAATATGATTGTTTTATTTGGAGCACTTTTTTTGCTTCGTGATAGATGGCGCTGTAATAGTCACAAACATATGGCTCATAATTTTGGACGAACAGTTGGTAACAGGTAGGTTTTTTAAATTAAAATACAGAGCGTAGGTATGTTTGAAAATTTTATTTCCGTTGTTCCAGTGTGATGCATGTACGTTTGTGAACTTATCATTTCTGAGAACGCATGCTGTTACAGCGTGATTACCTGTAAATACCACATTAATGCAATAAATGCTCAAAATGATGTCCGTCAACCTCAATGCATTTGGCAATACGTGTAACGACATTCCTCTCAACAGCGAGTAGTTCGCCTTCCGTAATGTTCGCACATGCATTGACAATGCGCTGATGCATGTGGTCAGGCGTTGTCGGTGGATCACAATAGCGAATATCCTTCAACTTTCCCCACAGGAAGAAATCTGGGGACGTCACATCCAGTGAACGTGCGGGCCATGGTATGGTGCTTCGACGACTAATCCACCTGTGACGAAATATACTATTCAATACCGCTTCAACCGCACGCGAGCTCTGTGCCGGACATCCATCATGTTGGAAGTACATCGCCATTCTGTCATGCAGCGAAACATCTTGTAGTAACATCGATAGAACATTACGTAAGAAATCAGCATACATTGCACCATTTAGATTGCTATCGATAAAATGGGGGCCAATTATCCTTCCTCCCATAATGCCGCAGCATATATTAACCCGCCAAGGTCGCTGATGTTCCACTTGGCGCAGCCATCGTGGATTTTCCGTTGCCCAATAGTGCATATTATGCCGGTTTACGTTACCGCTGTTGGTGAATGACGCTTCGTCGCTAATTAGAACGCGTGCAAAACATCTGTCACCGTACCGTAATCTCTCTTGTGCCCAGTGGCAGAACTGTACACGACGTTCAAAGTCGTCGCCATGCAATTCCTGGTGCATAGAAACATGCTACGGGCGCAATCGATGTTGATGTAGCATTCTCAACACCGATGTTTTTGAGAATCCCGATTCTCGGGCAATTTGTCTGCTACTGTTGTGCGGATTAGCCGCGACACCAGCTAAAACACCTAGTTGGGCATCATCATTTTTGCAGGTGGTGGTTGACGTTTCACATGTGGCTCAACACTCCCTGTTTCCTTAAATAATGTAACTATCGAGCGAACGGTCCGGACACTTGGATGATGTCATCCAGGATACCGAGCAGCATACATAGCACACGCCCGTTGGGCATTTTGATCACAATAGCCATACATAAACACGATATCAACCTTTTCCGCAATTGGTAAAGGGTCTATCTTAACACGGGTAATGTACCACGTAGCAAACACCGTCCGCACTGGCGGAATGTTACGTGATACCACGTACTTATACGTTTGTGACAGCGCCATCTATCACAAAGCGAAAAAAGTGGTCCAACTAAAACATTCATATTTCTTTACGTACTACACGAATATGTAATGAAAATGGGGGTTCCTATTTTTTAAAAACGCTGTTGATGTCCGTTTGACCTATGACAGCGCCATCTAGCGGGCCAACCATAGCGCTATCTGGTTTTCCCCTTCAAGCTAGACAAGTTTCGTTCTTTGTAGTTTTTTCGTTTGACGCTTATTTCGTGAGATATTTGGACTGGTCACTATCAGTGGACCACCCTGTATACTAGTCCGAATATTCAGTATTCACGTGTTCTGATTACAGGCGACGGTGTAGAATTGTACTGAAGGCGTACTGAATATGAGGAAAGAAAGCGTCAACCTGAGCTCGAAGGTTAGTGAACGTTTCGATTTCGGCAGTACTTTCTTTCTTGGAGGTCAAACACAGATCGAGGGTAATTTAAAATTGAGCCAGGACCTCCAGATATTCAGCTAGGTCGCCCGCCTTTAGACCACCAGGCGGAATCCCCTAATTACTACAACGTGGTTAAAATCCTTAGGAGCGAGTAACCTGTCACGAAAAATTATTGTGAAAAGCGTGTGTAACAACTTGGATGCTGGCTGGGCTATAAATAGCGACGCAGCAAACTTCTGGGCCTGTTTCATTTCAGTGACTGTTCTTTCCTCACACTTCACTAATAACTTCAAAGTTATTTAATGTCATTATAAATACAACACATAAAATACGCATTCCACATAACGAACTGGTTTTGTTGTCGGCTGCTCTGCTCGCTGGAGAGTTCATTATATCATTAATAAGCATAAATTAAGCGCCCAGCGATGAGCTCCGATTTTCAACCTACCAGTACCGAAGTGTTGCAAATGCTTCCCTCGCGGAAATCTCTGGACTTTCGGCGATCGCGGCGAAATGTGGGTGTCAGTGGTGGCAATGAACCTAGGCGGCGACTCGCGTAATTTTTAGAGATATTTTTTGAAAGTGGGAAGGTGAGAGCAGCGCCGGTGGCAGAGGGAAGTCGGGAGCGCGGCCTAAGTCAGGTTTCTTAACGACAGAGGGCCGCCCTAAATTACTGTCGGGGCTACAAGGGCCGTGTCCCGCCGCGGCGGTCCGCGTGCGGCTCTGATGATTCATTTGCGGCGCCGTCAGAACAGGTTACACAAAACATCGCTCTCTTTCTGGGTAGCCCACCGCGTCACTCATCATGCTGGCCGGCCGTTTTTTGCGTAGACACCAACGTCGTCACCGCCAATACTTCGTAGCTCGACACGGCATTAACGCATACAGTGCGATATATGATTACAGTTACATTTTTTCCCCCTCCTACGTTTCTGTCTGCTATAGATACTGTTATTTCAACCGATTTTTTTTCCTTGCATTTTATTAGCGCAGTATTCGCGCATTCTTTTTCGGGGAAGTCTCTTCAGATCCACGGTCAACGTCTGGCTCGTCATTCCTTTTTAGGTTTTGACCGAAAAAGATTGTACTAGCCGCCATTATGTTTTGGTGAGTGCGGAGACTTTTTCAGGCACTTGATATCTTTGGCTTCCACGAGAGTCGTCCAGTAAGTAATGCAACACATTTTTTATGAAGACCGTAACTGTTCTCGAAAGAACAGATACCATTGATGAGCGTGCAGCTTTCTCTAGAATAAATGGTAATTAATTGAAACCCTCACAGCTTCCGACACGTGTAGTTGGTATGGTGGCATGCCTCTATGAGGACAGCTAAAAATATATGCCCCGACCGGGACTCGAACCCAGGATCTCCTGCTTACATGGCAAACGCTCTGTCCATTTTTTTACTCGTTTTGTTCGATATTGTTCGTTGCCTTTGGTCTGGGCGGACGTCACAAGACATCCGTTCAAATTGATCGTTGATGCCATGACTCAGGTTTTTTATTACAGAGAGCACGCAGCCCTCTGACCGAACACGTTGAGCTACCGTGCCGGCATTAACTGTTCTCGAAAGAACAGATACCATTGATGACCATGCAGCTTTCTCTAGAATAAATGATAATTAATTTAAACTGTCACACCTGCCGACACGTGTTGTTGACATACGTGGATGGGGACAGCTGATAATGTGTGCCCCGACCGGGACTCGAACCCGGTATCTCCTGCTTACCAGGCACACACTCTATCCATCTGAGACACCAAGGACGCAGACGAATAGCACCACTGCACGGACTTATCCCTTGCACAACTTCCCGTGAGACCCACATTCCCAACTGTCCACAATTGTACATATATAATGTACCTAACAGATATTTGCCCATTCACTCATTACTCGAGAACAGTTACTGTCTTCATATATATAGTTAAAGGCTCCCCAGCCATAGACCTTCGCCTGTGCGAATGCGCACACGTTGCCCGAATTCTTACGGGAATCGCCAAAGTGTGCGCGAGTAATGAGCGGATGGGCAAATATCTGTTAGGTACATTATATATGTGGAATTCTGGACAGTTGGGAGTATGGGTCTCACGGGAAGCGTGCAAGGGATAAGTCCCTGCAGTCGCGCTATTCATCTGTGACCTTCGTGGCTCATTTGATCAAGAGCAGACGGCCGGGATATCCTGCTCCCATATGTTGTTGTTGTTTTTTTTTTTTTTTGCCGTCACTGTAGCTCAGCGTGTTCGGTCAGAGAGCTGGTTGGCCTCTGTAATAATAATAAAAAAAAAGTGAGTGAAAGGATCAACAACGAATTTGAGCCGATGTCATGTGACGTCCGCAACGACCAACCACAATGATCAACAATGAACAACATGGAAAAAAAATGGATAGAGCGTCTGCCATGTAAGCAGGATATCCCGGGTTCGAGTCCAGGTTGGGACACACATTTTCAGCTGTCCCCATCGAGGTATGTCAACAACACGTGTCGGTAGCTGAGGGTTTCAATTAATTATCGTTTAACACACTTTTTTCTCGGCAAATTTCGGTTGAAAAAAATTCGGAATTTGTTGCGGGACGTCGTGGAATATTCCCGCTTCAGCTTCTATAGTTCCATGAAGTTCCGATAGGTGGCGGCGCTATACATAGCGTTCAAAATGGCTTATGTAACGGAAGTGCGTTCCAAACAGAGAGCTGTCGTCGAGTTTCTTTTGGAGGAAGACCAGAGCATCACAGATATTCATAGTCGCTTGCAAAATGTCTGCGGAGACATGGCAGTGAACGAAAGCGTAATGAGTCGATCTGTCATCATCGCAACAAGGTCGAGCAAACCTATCCGATCTCCCGCGTGTCGGCCGGTCACTCACAGCTGTGCTACTGCTACGGTCGCAGGTTCGAATCCTGCTTCGGGCATGGATGTGTGTGATGTCATTAGGTTGGTTAGGTTTAAGTAGTTCTAAGTCTAGTGGACTGATGACCTCAGATGTTAAGTCCCGTAGTGCTTAGAGCCATTTGAACCATTTGAACCACATTTCGCGTCAGTCGTGAAAGGATTACGCCACTATGAGGATGCAAATCAAGTGCTTTAAATATACACTGTAACGATTGTAAGCATTACTTGCCCTTGAGATTGGACGTGGTGAGCTGATGTTAATCAAGAAAGCCTTTAAGACAACATAGACGCTATTACAAACACTTCACTGAGTTTGTGCAAGGTCGTGTAATATCTACACGAGAAGCTGGATGTTCCTTCTGGTATACTGTAGAATGACTTTGCAGGAATGTGGACAATGTACACGATTTCTGGCAACGATGGTCACGGCAATGTACGATCGCAACAAGACGGCTCCGGACGGCCACATGGCACTACCGAGGGGGAAGACCATAGTGTTCGGCGTACGGCTCTAGCACATCGTACTGCTTCTGCAGGACCAGTTTCAGCAGCAGTTATCACCACAGTGTCACAATGTACAAATCAGTTACTTCAAGGACAGCTCCGAACCAGATGCTCTGTAGCATGCTTATCACAGACCCCAAACTACAACCATTTCCGACTTCAGTGGTGTCAAGCGAAAGCTCATTGAAGGGCAGGATGTCGGTCTGTTGTGTTTTCTGACGAACGTTGGTTCTTCCTCGGTACCAGTGACGGACGTGTGTTGATTAGATGCAGGCCAGTTGAGGGCCAGCAACCAAAACTGTCTGCGTGCTAGACACACAGAACCTACACCTGGAGTTATGGTCTAGGGTGTGATTTAGTATGACAGCAGGAGAAATCTCGCATTTATCCCACGCACCCTAACTGAAAATCTGTACGTCAGTCTGGTGATTGGACCTGTTGTGCTGCCATTCATGAACAGCATTCCAGGGGGTGTTTTCCAACAGGATAACGCTCGCCTACGTGCCCCGTTTTAACTCAACATGCTCTACAGAGTGTCGACATTTTTCATTGTCCTGCTTGATCATCAGATCTGTCTCTAGTCGAGCACATATGGGACATCATCGGACGACAATTCCTGTGTCATCCACAAACACCATTAAGCGTCCCTCTATTGACCGACCAACTGCAGTAGGCATAGAACTCCATCCCACGAACTGACACCTAACACCTGTGCAGCACAATTCATGCTTACATTAAGCATTCTAGTGATTACACCGGTTATTAATGTACCAGCATTGGCAATGGCTGATCTCGCGCTTACATTAACCTGTGATTTTGCTAGGGTAATCACTCACATACGTTACCTATAGAACTGTATTCCCGAAATTTCATTACTGTATATTAATTATTTTTTGGTGTTGCGTTCTTTTAGCATTAATGTACTTAGCGTCATAAAGTCGGCAAAGTATTGCTACAGTAAAGGAATACAGATCTCTTGCGCTGCCGTTTGATTACTTGAGTCGCTCACTCTGAATTAAATTTGTACTTTAAGAATGCCGTTATTGTTAGGGGACGGTATGTCGGTGGAAGAAGTGTTACAGATATGCTTTATTTGGTGTATTCGCATTGCCTACCCTAATTTAATCTCGAGTTCCAGCAGAAAGAACGGCTTAATCATGAAGGTACAGTCAATGAATCGACTCTGAACGAGCAGTGAAACTCATAATAAAACAAGACTTTTTACCACACACTAAAAGCAAGGAACGTAAGTTGAGTGTTTCATTTGGCTGAATGGAAATAACTTAGAGCAATCAGTACGTAAATAAATATACGTCGAGTAATTTCGATTTCAAGTAGGAACTGCTGGCATATTTACGGACCGTACTGTGTGCAGCATTTCCAGTTACCCAAGTAATACAAACAACCTACTCTGAGTCTGATTCACTGGCGATGGAATATCTGGCACAATTAATAATTAATCTGCATATAAAGTTGGTAAGTAATGACAAAATGCAAATTGAGACGAGCCTAACAACCTGCGGCTGCTGATACGGGAATGGAAGCTTTGTTTACGACTGTGTGTACAGAAACACGAAAACTGAATTGTTGAGGACACGGCGTGACATTGAATATGTGAGAAATGTTTCATTTGAAGCTCTTTATTTCTCAGGTGTCAATGATCTTCACTAAACGTGTCAGTTCTTGTTTATTCTCCTGAGTATCTTTTCGTTTGCTCTCATCAGCCTAATATCGTTAACTTAGTCTTCTTTCGGCGAACTCGCTAAGTTTGTGTCTGTGCACGCGTCATTGATAGACTGTGATCTTTGCATGCAAATAACTATGTATTTGAGTTGTTGCTGCAACAAATTGTTCCTTGTTTCTGCGACATCTGAAGAGACTGTTTCATTAAAAATGCAAGCTCAGCCATCTGCATTACAAACATTTGATACAGTTTCACATTCTCGTTCTTTTGCAGAGAAACGCGTCAGCAAACCGTTCTGCATGTAACAACATCAAATTCTTATATTTTACGATGGCTTCTTTGACAGACTATTTACATAATACAGCTTCCTGGGCTCTTATGGTCATGTTGCACCTCTCACTATTGCACCAAATAGCTATCCAACACATCTACTTATAAAATCATACTTTCATCGATGTACAGGCTACGATCGGCAAATTTGTGGACTGCCCACTTACATAACTGTTCTTGATACACATGTTCTTAAGTGCATGTGTATCACTTGAAAATCGCCTCCAATTCGGAACAGGTTAGTCGTGATGTGTCAGTTTTAATTTTTAACGAACATCTTACCGTTCCGATGGACCCATAATTTCAACGTGCACTGTCTACTGAATATAGTTTGCTTTTGCGCAAGCCTAGTGCACATTCTATTGCAACTGTCGAACAACACAAGCGCTCTAAAACCACCTTGCGTGGAGAGTATTTTAAATTAGAATTGCTTCTCCTCCAAATCATATAGGGCAACAGGAAAACAAAATATACGTGTGAGTGGGTGAAGAAAACACAAAACCGTATTCCTCATTGGCAAGTCGTCATGTAGATTTAGAGACAATAATTCATCAGCTGCTACTATGTTTCATCTGGAAATGCGGATTTCTTTGCGAGGAATACTATTATTAACGGCTGCTTGCTTCTTCATGGTTGCAAAACTCCTGTATGTGCCCTGTTCACGTCAGTGATCTGGGACACAGGCTAGCAAAGTGCTATCTCTTCCTCCCAGACTGATGTCGGCCAATGCTCAGTTGGTCTCAATTTATTTTACCGAAGACATAGCGTAAGCAGATACTTAAGAGACACAAAAGCGCAGAAAACACAGCTTCCACAATAAGTATACAGAGAGTACGTACGATCTCCATCTAGTAAAGTACAGTTAAAATTGAACTTCGGAAAGGTATACTATTATTAACGGCTGCTTGCTTCTTCATGGTTGCAAAACTCCTGTATGTGCCCTGTTCACGTCAGTGATCTGGGACACAGGCTAGCAAAGTGCTATCTCTTCCTCCCAGACTGATGTCGGCCAATGCTCAGTTGGTCTCAATTTATTTTACCGAAGACATAGCGTAAGCAGATACTTAAGAGACACAAAAGCGCAGAAAACACAGCTTCCACAATAAGTATACAGAGAGTACGTACGATCTCCATCTAGTAAAGTACAGTTAAAATTGAACTTCGGAAAGGTATACTATTATTAACGGCTGCTTGCTTCTTCATGGTTGCAAAACTCCTGTATGTGCCCTGTTCACGTCAGTGATCTGGGACACAGGCTAGCAAAGTGCTATCTCTTCCTCCCAGACTGATGTCGGCCAATGCTCAGTTGGTATCAATTTATTTTACCGAAGACATAGCGTAAGCAGATACTTAAGAGACACAAAAGCGCAGAAAACACAGCTTCCACAATAAGTATACAGAGAGTACGTACGATCTCCATCTAGTAAAGTACAGTTAAAATTGAACTTCGGAAACGTATTTAGCTGTACGAATCATTCATCAAGTTATCTTCCAGTAGAAACGTGGGATGCACTCAACGATTTTGAAATTGATGGAGCACAGTAATCAGCCGTCCTTTCAGGATTTATTAAAGTAAATCCAGATTTCGGCTAGTGCATAGCCATTATCAAAGCAGTATTTCATAGTTTCAATGCAAGTCATATTATGTCAGTCCCCTATTGCTCGGGCTTCTGTCACAGTTCATTGAAGACTACTCTGAGAGTACGAATCATTGTCAAACCTTTAACTGATGAGCAAAACTGTCAAAAAGAGTGGCTACTGTGACAGAAAATGTGTGTAAGAAGGAAGAGAAGGACATACGTGTAGACACGCATTGCGTAAACAAATTGCTATCACTCTCTTCGATTACATTTCCATTTCCCCATCTGTCACTAAAACCTACATACACGTTCAGTGAGATCGCTGATTTACTGTCTGTGAACCATAAAGAACCTAGTATAAACAGTTCACTTCAAAAATTGTTTCCCGATTTAATCTGTACATGTATAACCTAAGATTTTTGCTTTCCCCTTGCTCTATATTTCTACAAATTATTTTATTCATAGCTGTTATTTTCCAGCAACTGTAGTACAAATTTCCGAATAAAATTCAGTCGTCAGTTGCACAGATATTTCACTTTACCGGTTTCAAAAAATTAATTTGACATCTTCAGAAGACTAGTATTAGTTTAGCAGATGCCAATAGCTTCTTCTCAGAACCATAAACGCCATGACATGCACGAAACTGTACATATTGTATACAATTATTGTAAACACAGAGTGACAGATTGATAATTTACAGTTCATAAATCACATATATGTACATGTCAAGCTGTTGTGTCAATTGAGGGCTGAAAATTACTCTGAAAATGTTACGAGCCATTAGCACACATATGAACTTTGTAGCGTTATGTTGACCTACTGTTGTGGCGGATCTAACAGATTTTCAGCGTGGGCAAATTGTCCGCTCTGCTACAACAGTTGAAAATCTGCAGGGCATGTCCAGTGTTACTAAATGTTAGATTAGATTAGATTAGTTTTTCGTTCCATAGATCCGTGCTGAAGAGATCCTCGTGGATGTGGAACATGTAATATCGTGACAGCATACAGAGTTCGTGGGGAAACTTCGTTAGTCAAACACAATAATGGAATAGAAATTAAACGTTTTTGATAAAGAGAAGGGGGATTACAGAGGACTGTTACCTCTAATAAGGGGATACACGCCATGCAAAATGTGTCTACCCGCATTGTGAGCGAAACCAGATATGCGGGAACAGTAGAAACACAACACTTGTAGTAAAACTAATAATAAAAAAGCCTTTTATGAACCAAATGAAAGCAAATAACAGAATTTAGTGTTGCAACATGAAACATATACTGTGGTTCAACGAATCCACTTCTACTCTGTTCGGTATCGCACAACCTTTTATGAGTTATGGAAAACGCATATGAAACTAACTGTGAACACGATGGAGGTTCTGTAATGATCTGTACTGTAGTACAGTGTGATCAGTAAGTTCTATGGTTCCGCTGAATAGAAATGTAACTGTTTAAGTCTCAGAAACCATTTTAGATGACCATGTTAATTCAGCGGGAAGTCGGGGTTTAACGCCCCGTGTATGACGAGATGATTAGAAGTGGAGACAAATCGGATACTGCAAGTAAATCGTCTGTGTCCCTTCCAAAGGAACCGTTTATCTTTATAGAGTTAGGAAGCTCAAGGAAAATTTAAATGGGGATGGCGGGATGGAGATTTGATCCCGCTCCACTCAATTGGAATTCCAGTGGTTGCCCTATGCACTACCACGTTTGGTTTCCATGGTTCAGCTATTTTACATAGTAAACAATCGTATCTTTCCTGGTCACGTTGCGTCCTCCAGCTGCACGCCTGTAATTCTGTAAGAATGATTCATTTCATGGTTTCGGCCGCCAAATCTGAGTATTATGGCCAGTATGACCCGTGTTAGAAAAACAATGAAAGGCTACTCTCGTTCGGCATCTCTCAAAGAACTGAAGGAGTGCCGGGTATGGTGTCAGATTCCGCTGACCATCATTCAGGATTGATATGAATCGGTTTCCTGAAGGACCCAGCTTTTCCAAATGCAAAGGAGGATCCTATGTCTATTAAGTAGATGTTCATATTATTTTGCACAATCTCCGAGCCCCCCGCCCCCCGCCTCCCCACTAATACCGTACAGGGATTCTCATTGCCTTCCGCAAGTCAGAAACACGACGTGGTAGTGTTTTAAAAAGACACCATTCTTATTATTGTGGTATGGTCTGAGATACTGCTTAAAAGACAGCCTTCAATATCAGAAAGGAGCTAGAGGACTCATAGAGCGACGGCGTGTGTCGTTCCACGCAGTCCAACAAATCCTGTATTGGACGTTCCGAACATCTAATTACTTTGAAACTTCCTGATAAATTAAAGCTACACGCCACACCAAGACTCAAATTCGGAAGGACGACGGTTCAATCCCGCGTCCGGCCATCCTGATTTAGGTTTTCCGTGATTTCCCTAAATCTCTCCAGGCAAATGCCGGGATGGTTCCTCTGAAAGGGCACGGCCGCCTTCCTTCCCCATCCTTCCCTACTCCGATGAGACCGATGACCTCGCTGTCTGGCCTCCTTCCCCAAACAACCAACCAAGACCCAAACCCGGTACCTCGTCATGGGACGTACCTCGATAGCTCAGTCGGTAGGAACACTTACCCCAAAATATCAAACGTGCAGTTTAACCCTACCAGAAATTTTCATACCAGTGTATACTTCTCTGTAGAGAGATGTTTGATCTTAGAGTGTTCTCGTTTTGAACGGGAATCACCAGTTGTAATGAACGTTAAATAGTCAAATCATTTCAATGTATAACGGGACTATAACCTAGAAAAGCAGTTATGAACTCCTTTGCGATAAAAAGAAGCCCCAGTTCCCGTCCCACCCTCACATCCACCGCTATTGGCTCTTCCTGAGAGCTTCAATCAAGTTGGACACACGGTCTCATAGAGTGGACACCACACACAACCCACCTGCCCAAATAGCAGCATAGAAAATGATTCGGCAGTCGAACAGACGTATATCAGTCGTCAGTCGTTTGGATGGCTTGCTCGTTGATTGAGGCCAGATGTATCCACTGATAAACCTAAACAACAGTTGACACATAGAACGTGTGTTGGAATATCCGTACCCTGTAAGTGAGAATGCATCGTAGGTGCTCATTAATAACGTGTCTATCGCTGTATCTAGCCGTCAGTTGCTCCGCACTATTTGCTCTAGGTAGGTGCAATTCGCTGAAGCTGGTACTTACTTAACCATTAACCTTCCACTGTCTTTCATAACTGTGCTGATGGTTCGCTGTTTATTTGTATTCATACTAAGCTCGATAAACTTATCGTAACCCTCGAAAGCTATTCATACGTAGCGACTTGCAAAATCAGACAACGGCCTTTTAAAACCGCGCCCTAGCGTTCCGTTTCTTAGTAAATACCGATAAATACCTTCGATTCGCCACCATGTTTAAAAGCTAGCTACCTATTCACTGACTAATTCAACTGGAAGGATCTCTTCATCAATGGCTGAGTTTATAGCCTGGTGAAGAGATTGTAAATCAGTCATGATGCAGTCTACGTTGATGAGCCAAAATATGATGTCCACTGCCAACCGCTAGATTGAATTCTGTCTGGTGGGATTGCAGGCTTGTGACACGTTAAAGACAGTACCAGGTGGTTATAATTAAAGTGCAAGTACTCACGGAGGTCCAGCGTGAGTTGGAATTATCGTTTGGCAGCGAAACTTGGTAGATATGCTAATGCGTTAATGCGAAACCAATTTACGCTGGAAAAAGTTAGTTCCAATTGTGGCTACAAGGTGCAGCTTACGCGCTGTTCACTGTTTGTATGACGGCATGGCGTCCACATAGATACTTTAGAAACCATGAGTGAACAGTATGGATATCAAGAAGGAAGACCGCGCGCTTTTAGTGAAAGTGTTTTATGAGAACGCCAGCGATTACAGTGCTGATTTGAGAGCTTTTTACCGACTGAAAGGTTTGAAGAGAGGCCCAGTGTCATTAAATAATTTAAAGAAAATGATCATGAAATTCTAAAAGACGCGTGAGTGTAGTGTGATACCTGGAATAGGAGGGCGTGCTATACCGGTGGAAGTTATTGACGAGGATGCTGTAGCTGTAATTGACAGTGTAGCACGTGCCCCGGCTACTGCTAGTGCTCGGACAGCGTAACGAGAAACCTTAATCCCATGGTCAACAGTACGGAAAATTTTGCAGTTTATTTCACAGTCGCACAAGATCCAGTCGGTGCAGAAATTGAAACCTCATGTTAAGCAGCAAAATTCTGAATTTACTCTTCGGTTTCTGCACAGATCGAGGTAGATGACATGTGGCCGCGCAATATTTTATGGAATGGCGAAGCACATTTTACACTACAGAATGCAGTGAACACAGAGAACTGCGAATTTGGGGTACTGTTAAGCCGCCTACTGTGCACGAAGGGGCACTCCACTTGCTATATGTGGCTGTGTGTTGTGGATTCACAAGTACCTTCGTTCTCGGCCCGTTCTTCTTTGAAGATAATGCAGCCAGAGGGCCTGTCAGGTATACCATGACGCTTCGAGACCTCTTTGTACAGCATGTGATCCCTACTTTGGAAGAGTGCAACTGTCTTGGAACCACTACTTTCATACAAGATGGGGCAACGCTTTATGCAGCCTTTCACGAAAGTGTTACGTTCATAGATTTTCCAGACGCATGGCCTGCAAGATCACCTGATCTGAATCCATGTGACTTTTGGCTTACGGGGTATTTAAGAGAACGCGTTTACCAGGGACACGTTCGGTCACCTGATCTGAACGCCAGTATACACTAACACGTTGCTCGGATTCCACCAGAACTACTGCGAGCAGCTGTTGATCACGTCGTTTTACAAGTGATCATCTCGTCGACGTATCCAGTACTCATACTGAACAAACTGTGTAATCAATGGTTAATAATGAAATCAACATTACGCCTTTCTCATTTGTTTGACCTTTTCTGCCCACGTCCCGCTCCTAATCCATTACAACTGGAAACATTTCTATACATCTTTTTTTGCATTTACAGCGCCAGATTTGCACCTGATGGCCAAAATTGGAACTTTTTTTTTTTCTCGCGTAAATCGGTTCCTGATTAACGCATTAGAATTTCTACCAAGTTTCGCTGTTATACAATAATTACAGTCCACACTGGACCTCCGCGAGTTGCTGCACTTTAATTGTAACCACCCGGTATATAAGCGGAACAGACGAATGGGGAATCGACGTAACGATGATATACGCAGCAAATGGGAAAATCCACTGACATAAGGACTTTGACAAAGGGCATGCCGGCCGTGTGGCCGAGCGGTTCTAGCCGCTTCAGTCCGGAACCACCCTGCTGCTACGGTCGCAGTTTCGAATCCTGCCTCGGGCATAAATATGTGTGATGTCCTTATGTAAGTTAGGTTTAAGTAGTTCTAAGTCTAGTGGACTGATGACCTCAGATGTTAAGTCCCAGAGTGCTCAGAGCCATTTGAACCATTTTGAACAACGAGCGGATTGATAAGGCCTGGTACAACAAACGAGCTTCTTGGAAACGGTGAAAGTGTTCGGCGGTTCAAGTTCCACTATCGTGAGCAAATATGGAAAGTGTTTGAAGAACCGTGAAACCACGAGCATTCCACAAGGGGTTGTATGCCCATGCCTCATCACAGAACGTGGCGATCGGAGGCTTGCTTGCTCTGTAAAGCAAAATAAGCGGCGATATGTGACAGATTAGGCGTCACAGTGCACAAGAGTTTCGGAGCACACCGTTCAGGGAATGTTGTTGAACATGAGGCTTTGCAGGAGACGATCCCGACGTATTCCCATACGGACTGAACGACATCGTCAGTTACGATTGCAGTGAGTATGGGATCATCGAGATTCGACCGTGGACTAATGGAAACATGTCGGTGTGGCTGGTGCCATTTTATGGGGGGGGGGGGGGGGGCATTCAACTGGGCTACCACGGGACCTGTGGTAGCAATTTAAGGCACTATGACAGCTGTGGAGTACGAGATCATTATTACGGGGCATCGGCATCTCTTCATTCTTGATGTCGTCTCCAATGGCGATGACATCTTCCAACAGGATAACTGTCAGTATTGCAAGGCTAGAATTGTGGTACGGTGGTTTGAGGAGCGTGATAGTGATCTCACGTTAATGTCTTGGCCATAAAATACACCTGGTCTGAGCCCAATAAAATACGTCTGAGACGCTACCGCAGCTAGCTCTATGCCCAAAAAACAAACGGGAACTGCGTGAGCTGGGCCATATTCACCATGAAACTACAAACGACTTGTCGAATCCATCCCACTATGAAGTGCCCCTGTGTTGCGTTTCAAAGCTGTACCAAAACGATGTCAAGCAGATGATCATAATATTTTAGATCATCAGCACATATGACGCAGAGTAAAGGTCTCCTCCAATTGAACGGAGCAAGATGGTGCATTGGTTAATAAATTGAACTTACGTTCGGCAGGACGACGTTTCAGATCTCCTTTCGGACATCCAGATTTAGTTTCTCGATGGAATACTCAAATCGCTTTGAAGCGGACACTTCAGGTATCTTTTCCCAGTCTTAGAGTGTGCTCAGTCTCTAATGAGCTGGTCCTCCACGAAACGTTAAACGCTAATCTTTCTTCCTAAAAATGTGTCCGATTTGTATTTACCACTAGTTGACTCATTCTGACAGAAAGTACGAGGGCTGTTTGGAAAATAAAGTCCGATCGGTCGCGAAATGAAAACCACAGTGAAAATCTAATTTTTTTTATTCGCAACAGATTGCCACACATTCCAGCTACTTCTCTAGATAGTCGCCTCTCCAATGTAGACATTTGTTGTGGCCTTGTGCGAACTTTCCAGTACCCTAGTCGCGGAAAGCATCCGCCTGTGCTTTCCACCAATTCTCTACGCTGGTCTGCCTTTCGTTGTTTGTGCCAAAATGTTGTCTTCGTATCCAGCGGCTCATATGAGCAGATATGAACAACGGAGGGAGCCAGTTAAGGGCTGTATTGTGGTTGATAAAACATTTAGGAGTATCTTCATTGCCCCTGCAGAATGCGACTGAAAATTGTCTTGAAGAAAGAAATACATGACATTTATGTCATGTGGGCTGCATAGCTTCAGGCGAAATCTCTCATCTAGGCGAGAGACACTGTTGAAATGGTTCAAATGGCTCTGAGCGCTATAGGACTTAACTGCTGAGGTCATCAGTCCACTAGAACTTAGAACTACTTAAACCTAACTTACCTAAGGACATCACACACATGCATTCCCGAGGCTGGATACGAACCTGCGACCGTAGCAGTCGCGCGGTTCCAGACTGTAGCGCCTAGAACCGTTCGGCCACTGCGGCCGGCGAGACACTGTTGTTTCAGGCACTTCTACGTGATCACTTTACGCTCTGAACCGAAAAGAGAGACGTGAAACGATCGCCAGGCACACTAAAGACACTGCCCAACACATCTGTGAAAAGTTCCATCGGATTTCCACAGTGGTTTCCATTTCGTTGCCAGTTGGGCCTTACTTTCCGAATACGCCTCATACATCTAAGATTATGGGGCGTTGAGCCTGTCGTCTCACACAGCATATTGAGTGGACTGGCCGATGAGTTTTGTGTCTTTCTTCCTTAAGATCACTTGGCGAGGACGCAAACGCTGGAGTAAAACTAGGACTACCGAAAAACGGTACCAATAATTGGTAGCAGATTAGTATGCTGGATATGAGTTACGTACTGTTGCGCCGTCAGAGTTCCCTTAGTCACCACCAGCTTTGACCTGAGTTCACACTCGATGGCTCTCCACAACGTGTCGCCAAGGGTAACGCTGCGGCGCCTCTGCAAATCATTGGAAGAATGGGACATTTCCCCAGGCATTCTCATCCGGAGTGGTGCATAACTGCAATTCATCACATAACACAATGCAGTACTGTCCATCAGCAGTCCAAGCTTTCCAGTCACAGCACAACTCCATACACAAACGCAGCCATTTGTGTTGTGGTGTTAACTTTATCTTACGCACGGGATGGTAATTTCCTAGTAGGGTTGCCTCTGGTCTCCAACCAGCAGTGCGGTATGTCACAGCATGCCGCAGGGAGCCCATTATTTGTACTCGCGTGGCAGGTGCAGAAGTGAATGTAATACGATGTGTTCGGTGCACAATATGGCGATCCTTCCTTGTGGTGGTCAGACGTTGCAGACCAGAACCTTGATGACGAATATATCTGGTGCCTTCACGTTCACAAGCACTGCAACATCGGGCCACTCTCACATCCGAATGCCCCAAAATCTGGCAGTTATACAATTTGATCAGTCTGCCAAATGGAGACACACAAGCAGGCTCCTTTCGTGCTCTGTCAGATGCTGATAACGCTGTCTCACACGAGTGACATCACCGTGTCTTTCACAGTAATCTTTCAACCTCTCGCCCTTTATTAACGCTACTACTCCTAGCAACAACACTAAACACGGGAAACGCTAATGAACTCTGGTTGCCGTTCTACCTGTCTGTCCGAACGGTTATAACGCTTCAGTCCGGACCCGCGCGACTGCTACGCTCACAGGTTCGAATCCTGCTTCGGGCATGTGTGTGTGTGATGTCCTTAGTTTAGTTAGGTTTAAGTAGTTCTACGTTCTAGGGGACTGATGACTTCAGATGTTAAGTCCCATAGTGCTTAGAGCTGGTTCAAATGGCTCTGAGCACTATGGGACTTAACTTCGGAGGTCATCAGTCCCCTAGAACTTAGAACTACTTAAACCTAACTAACTTAAGGACACCACACACATCCATGCCCGAGGCAGGAATCGAACCTGCGACCGTAGCGGTCCCGCAATTCCAGACTGTAGCGCCTAGAACCGCTCGGCCACTCGGGCCGGCAGTGCTTTGAGCCATTTGAACCATTTTGTACCTAGATTGCCACAACGAACAATGTTTCATGTGAAAGAAAAAAATGATATTAATCATGATCATCACTGTGATACATTCATGGCAATGTATAATTGAGACAGAAGAAGAAACCGTGATGAAATTTAAATTTATATGCCAACACGTTCATGCGCGTATCGTAGTGAATTCATATTAGGCAACACCTGAGGATTTTTACTTGAAAGCAAGACTGGAATGGGGTGTGCGCAGACTAGTGATGCCGAAAGAGAAGTATGGACCTCATGCCCCTCCCCGCCACACATCTAACTGACGCCTTTGACATCGTATGGCGCTCATCTACAAAGCGAGGACCTTGTGATATTAAGAAACGAAACGGAGTCGAACGAACACATAATATCAGTAGTAAGGAAGGCGAATGGAACACTAAGATTTGAGGGAAACGTACTGTGCATCTGTAAGTGAAGCCGCATATAGGAAGCTACTGTGATCCCTTTTAGTGTACTCCTCCAGAATTTCGAACCCTTATTAAGGAGGAATGGCAGCAGACATCGAACAGACTCGAGACTCGCTTCTAGAGACTTGTAGGAGGTCCCTAGAGACCTTACGAAAATCCAACGAACGTGCTCAGGGAAATTAAATAGGCATCTTCGGAAGACAGGCGGAGTTTTTGTGGCGAAGTGAAGTGGAGCAAATTTAGAGAAGTTGAGTTCGGGTGAACTGTGTGTCAATTCTGCTCCCTCCATCGTAAATTTTAGAGGGGCTCATGGAAAAATACTAGAGGGATTAGGGACTGTACCGAAGCATTTACATGGTGGGGAAAAACCAGCTAATATCATCAACTCCTGATATAAATTGGATTGCCTATCTCGAGGTGCATGAAATATTTTCCGTGCCAGCTTTATTTTGCTCACATCATAGAACAGTAATTGTTCCTTTGCCTAGTACGCGAATGGAAGTGGGCAGAAAACCACTAATATTTGTATTAATGAATGATATGCTGAGTATATTTGCGTATGTAAATGTAGAAGATACACTTGTTGAAGTGCGCGAAAGTTTCTTACAGAGATCGCAGAAAGCACTGAGGAGTGGAATCTAATACCCGAAGTTCTAAAATTAATTCGCCAGGGAGACTTTACAGACGGGTATATGATATGTCACGTACAAATTAAAATTGTCTCACCAATTTCAATCTACCGATTCCGGAAATAGCAAATAGTTTTGTGAGACGTTATACGACCGGAATGAGAATTTGCCGGAACGAATAATGACGGACGAAGAAGCGACATTAATTGTCTAGAAAAATTGATAGGCGCAATATTCCGATGTGGGGTTTCGAGAAACTTTCATAGTCACTGCGAGTGCACATGATAGTCAAAAGTAATAATCTCTTTTGCGCCGTTTCTCAGAGCTGCGACAGTTACCTGTTGTTTTTTCACCGAGAAACGTATAACGGCACACGTATACTTTAATCTACAATGACATAACTGACAGGGGAAGACGAGGAATACTGGTTATACTCCTACAAGAAACCAGCCGACTGCAGTGCCAGACAAAGGTCCGGAAGTGCCAAAATCGATATCCGACAAGTCGATCGGGTGATTGCCTGATAAGTTTGTGATTTATTCCTGTGGGGTTTCACCAGGTGCCAAGCATATACCCTTCCTTCTACAGAGGAGCTGCCAGAATTTAAAATCTCCGTATAACACAGCCATCGAGATTATCATAACAGACAGACTCCAGATGCCTCTGTAAGAATGTAACCACTGCCCGAATGTCTATTTTGTAACATGAAGAATCTAACGAATTCAAAGATGCGCTGCTAATATTCCAGCATGTTGTTATAGCCCATATGACAGTGTAACAGATGTGCACAGAGGACTTACATCCTCATCTTTAAGCTTAGATTTTGTGTATTAAAAGTTTATACTGGTGGTCAATCCATTGTTCTGGGACAAAATGCGACTAAATACTTAATTTTAAAAAAATGGTGTGATTCACCAAACTTTTAGTACATGTTCGAACTTAAAACTGAAATATAATTGATATATGTGCAATATTTATATAAGTCAGCGTAAAATATCAAAAAATTATGTAGACAATGCCAGTGGAATGTGGAAGTGCAGGTAGTTGCCGAATGTAGACCAGTGCTATTATGAGAAAAAAATATCGCTTTATTGTTGTGATAAAATAAACAACCACTTACTCGATAGAGAAGGGTATATTAGCATATTACGGCACATTATAAACACTCTCCAGTCAAAAATCGCTAAAATCAAACAGGAATTAACTTTGAAAATGCCATAAACAGCTTTTTTAAAGCGTATGCTGCCATCTTCTGCGAAGATGCAAAAACGAAGAGAAGTGACGCACATTAAGTTCGTGGTATGAAGTATGTACTATAATCGGGCACACAGCGTCTGTGGGGTGTAAACGAGTGTTGCGGGGTACGAAACCATCAGCTCATAGGCCTGTTTTTCATAGACGGAACGCTGAAGGCACCCTGAGCTAGAACAAAATAATAATTGGATGCTGCATACGTGCTACGTAAGAACTGAGGAGGTTAAATAGGAATATTCGAAAGACACAGTAGCTTGTTTTCGCTAAACCCTGTCGAGTAAATTTAAAAAACCGATATTTAAAGGAGATTGTGCCGCAATTCAGCTGCGGCCATCCTGTATCTCAAGCAGAGATAACAAGGTTGGTTGGTTTGGATGATTCTTTTTCTTTTGTGGGGGGTGGAGGTGGGTAGGGAGGGGGGGACCAAACAGCGAGTATATCAGTCCCATCGGATTAGGATAGGAATTCGGCCGTGTCTTTTCTTTTCAAAAGAACCATCCCGATATTTGCCTGAAGCGATTTAGGGAAATCAGGGAAAACCTACACTATTGGCCATTAAAATTGCTTCACCAAGAAGAAATGCAGAAGATAAACGGGTATTCATTGGACAAATATATTAGACCAGAACTAACATGTGATTACATTTTCACGCAATGTGGGTGCATAGATCCTGGAAATCAGTACCCAGAACAACCACCTCTGGCCGTAATAACGGCATTGATACGTCTGGGCATTGAGTCAGACAGAGATTGGATGGCGTTTACAGGTACAGCTGCCCATGCAGCTTCAACACGATAACACAGTTCAAGAGTTATGACTGGCGTATTATGACGAGCCAGTTGCCCGGCCACCATTGATCAGATGTTTTCAGTTGGTGAGAGATCTGGAGAATGTGCTGGCCAGGGCAGCAGTCAAACATTTTCTGTATCCAGAAAGGCCCGTACAGGACCTACAACATGCGGTCGTGCATTATCCTGCTGAAATGTAGGGTTTCGCAGGGATCGAATGACGGGTAGAGCCACAGGTCGTAACACATCTGAAATGTAACGTCCATGGCTCAAAGTGCCGTCAATGCGAACAAGAGGTGACTGGGCGTGTAACCAATGGCAACCCAATACTATCACACCAGGTGATACGCCAGTATGGCGATGACGAATACACGCTTCCAGTGTGCGTTCACCGCGATGTCGCCAAACACGGCTGAAAACAGAACCTGGATTAATCATAATAAATGACGCGTTTCCATTCGTGCACCCAGGTTCGTCGTTGAGTACACCATCGCAGGCGCTCCTGTCTGTGATGCAGCGTCAACGGTAACCGCAGCCATGGTCTCCGAGCTGATAGTCCATGCTGCTGCGAAGGTCGTCGAACTGTTCGTGCAGATGGTTGTTGTCTTGAAAACGTCCCCATCTTTTGACTAAGGGACCGAGACGTTGCTGCACGATCCGTTACAGCCATGCGGATAAGATGCCTGTCATCTCGACTGCTAGTGATACGAGGCCGTTGGGATCCAGCACGGCGTTCCGTATTACCCTCCTGAACCCACCGATTCCATAGTCTGCTAACAGTCATTGGATCTCGACCAACGCGAGCAGCAATGTCGCGATACGATAAAGCGCAATCGCGTTAGGCCACAATCCGACCTTCATCAAAGTCGGAAACGTCATGGTACGCATTTCTCCTCCTTACACGAGGCATCACAACAACGTTTCACCAGGCAACGCCGGTCAACTGCTGTTTGTGTATGAGAAATCGGTTGGAATTTTCCCCATGTGAGCACGTTGTAGGTGTCGCCACCGGCGCCAACCTTGAGTGAATGCTCTGAAAAGCTAATCATTTGCATATCGCAGCATCTTCCTCCTGTCGGTTAAATTTCGCGTCTGTAGCACGTCATCTTCGTGGTGTAGCAATTTTAATTGCCAGCAGTGTAAATCAGGGTGGCAGGACGCGGGTTTGAACCGTCATCGTACTGAATGCGAGTCCAGTGTGCTAACCACTGCGCCTCCTCGCTCGGTGGAGATAATAAGATGTGAGAGGTTATGGCGCGTACAGGCGGCCGTTTTTCCGTCGCTCATTACGCGAATGGAGTAGAAGAGTAGCCTCCGGCGCCCTGCGCGCAGTGTATACGTAGTACATTAGGTACGGCTGGAATGGCTACTGGCGTGCCGACGGCCGCGGTGACGCCAGGATTCGCGCGCTCGCCCCACCCTTGGCCGCTGCCCCGCCCTGCCGTAATCACAAAGCCTCGCCCCGCCGACACAATCTCTTCTCCGCGTCCGACGTTACGAACACAAGTACGTCGCGCGACTCGACAGGGAGTCTCAACGAGTTCGCTCCGATAGCTGTTATCCGTGTTTTGTCATCCGAATACATCCACGAACAACAGTTTGTAACGGAACCTATGAAAGGCTTTACTTTACCGAAGTATGCGATACCCTCCAAATTCAACCAGTTAAACGAGTATTTATGATTATAGAAAAGTTATTGTGTATGTTAACAATGATTGCATAACATGTCTCCATAAACGGTCAACCTATTAAATTATACTGAATAACTGACCCACACAAAAGTTAATATCACTTGATCACTGATACAGCAAATGTCATCATGTAAAAACACTAAGTTCATCTGAAATAATTAATATGAAGTACGAAAAATAGTGGGCAACTTACGTATTTTGGATCTCCTTAAATAAAAATCACCCAGTAAAACCTATTTATTCACTAGGACCGTTTCCACTCAGTATGCACGTAAACACTCCTATTGTAAACGAAAACCAATGTAGTTCTTAATAATTCATGTTATTTACTTATTTATGCAAAGTAGAGAAGTCAACTGACAAACTTCTAAAAAACGGTCTTTTTGTAACAAAGAATTATTCTGTCAAGTCAACAAATCTGTCTCTCATTTTAATAACCTGTTAAATTATTTCACTCGATACAAATTAATAACTCTTCTGCACAAATTACGATAACAGACGTACATGTGACTTATAAACTATATCTATTTTCAGTAGTTCTTTGACAAGGTTATAAATACAAGCAGCAAGAAGGGTCGGCAGCAGAGTCTGAATGTCACTTTGGTAAAGTATATGTTTTATTGTTCGAGGTGGATAAACATTGCAAAGAACGTGTAAAAGAAGTGCTACTTTGTGTTGTGTCATGGTCTTTGGTGGACATTGGTATTAAGATGGCCACCAGAGTAATAAATATTTGAAGTTTAAATATTTGTTGGTTTCTCTCATTATTTATCATCAAAAACACGGAACCTCATCTTTTTACCCCTAGACAACCAGATTTAGAGCGAGCATTAGCATCGAGACACAGCAGCGATCCAGCAAGCAGCACAATGCATTTTAATGGCGCCAACCTAAAATCAAGTGCTAACAACCTCCGTAAATGGGAGTGAAATAGTGCGATTATAGCAATATCTACGACTAGGCGACCGTTATAAGTTATACAGGGTGCACATTAATGAACCCGACAAACTACTTATAATTTCCTTCAAAACCGTTATCACACTAGATCAGCTAGTTGTACTCGATATCAAAACTAATAACTTGCCCGCGAAAGGCAAAGGTCCCGAGTTCGAGTCTCGGTCGGGCACACAGTTTTAATCTGCCAGGAAGTTTCATATCAGCGCACACTCCGCTGCAGAGTGAAAATCTCATTCTAAAAACAACAAATTTACGACTGCAAGCATTTATAAAATCTACTGCACTGATTGAAGAGGCTTTTACTTTGGCCAGACAGGCATGAGGCAGGGATTTTAAAACTAGGTTCAAAGAGCGTAAAGAAGTAGGAATGAAAAATGCAGAAGATAAATCTACCATTGTTTCTTCCTTAATGTCGAAAGGACACTGTGTCACCAACATTGCGAATAACCACACAGTTTTGCATACATTGGGGTGGATAGCAATGTGCGGCTGTTTGCTGATGATGCTGTGGTATACGGGAAGGTATCGTCGCTTAGTGACTGTAGGAGGATACAAGATGACTTGGACAGGATTTGTGATTGGCGTAAAGAATGGCAGCTAACTCTAAATATAGATAAATGTAATTTAATGGAGATGAATAGGATAAAGAATCCCGTAATGTTTGGATCCTCCATTAGTAATGTAGCGCTTGACACAGTCACGTCGATCAAATATCTGGGCGCAACAATCCAGATTGATATGAAGTGGGACAAGCATGTAATGGCAGTTGTGGGGAAGGCGGATAGTCGTCTTCGGTTCATTGGTAGAATTTTGGTAAGATGTGGTTCATCTATAAAGGAGACCGCTTATAAAACACTAATACGACCTATTCTTGAGTACTGCTCGAGCGTCTGGGATCCCTATCAGGTCGGATTCAGGGAGGACATAGAAGCAATCCACAGGCGGGCTGCTAGATTTGTTACTGGTAGGTTTGATCATCACGCGAGTGTTACGGAAATGCTTCAGGAACTCGGGTGGGAGTGTCTGGAGGAAAGGAAGCGTTCTTTTCGTGAATCGCTACTGAGAAAATTTAGAGAATCACCATTTGAGGCTGACTGCAGCACAATTTTACTGCCGCCAACTTATATTTCGCGGAAAGACCACAAAGATAAGAGAGATTAGGGCTCGTACAGAGGCATATAGGCAGTCATTTTTCCCTCGTTCTGTTTGGGAGTGGAACAGGGAGAGAAGATGCTAGTTGTGGTACGAGGTACCCTCCGCCACGCACCGTATGGTGGATTGCGGAGTATGTATGTAGATATAGGTGTAGAACTATACCCGTATGGGGATCTTGGAGCCAACTGAAATTTAATCATGTGCACCGCTATCAGAACGATTTTCTTAACGGACAGAAATGCGTAGAAAATATTGTTTCCCTGGATGTCATTCAGGGTGTGTTTGATGTATTACACTTTCAGCGGTGCTGCAGTTCATTACATAATACGGTAGGCCCAATTATTGTAAACAACAGACCACACTCAGCTCCTAGTGGCTGCATGTCGTATTAGCATCGTGTTTGTCTGCAGATATACCATTAGTTACTTCCGTTTGTTTCCATCTTTGGATGCCTAGATCGACTTTTCTTTCCTCGTAGGGTGTATCGGCGTGGTCTGTTGTCATTTCTCTTTCCGTAATAATACTCTCTACCAGCCATTTTACTACACATCCGTGTTAATTTTTTAAATATCATTTTGTTCTGTGTTTTATTTTACTTTTAATACATTTTATCAACTTTTTATCTCGCGTCTTTCCTCTGTGTGTTTACCCGGTTGCCCCCTACAGAGCCTTCCTGCAACTTGCTGCTCCTCTCTTTAAGTGACACCCCCTCTGTGTTCTCGCAGGACGCCTGCCGAGTGATTTCATGTGACATTCGCCGAGGTCCTACATTTTGAACGACTTCATACAATATCTCTATTATTATGATGTTCTTATAATGTTTGTTGACAAGTTGGTTTTCAACATTATTTAGTTCATGTAACACAGGGTGAATCTTCTAAAACTTATACCGCAAATATTGCAGAAATGGAAAGTCCTCTTGATGTGTGGTTTTCACAGAATGCATTGGTAGTCACGGACTCGTGTTGTCAGCCAATAAACAGTCTGTAATAATGTTTTGGAAAGCGATATTTTGTGCATTTACAATGAAATAACTACAAATAAATGTTATGATCTTAGGTAAAATATTTATAGGAAGTACTAGTTTATAGGAAACTCTTCCGTAATTATACATTGTCTAGTATAACAATAAAATAGTAAAATTAACACCGGTTAACGTTTTCTCCGTCTTGTGGAAAAATTATTTCTGGAAATTTAATCTGAATTGTCTCACTTTGTCTTTATGGATGTCGTCCACTATCCCTAAAACGGTCGCAAGACCCGAAAACGTAGAAGCGTCTGCCCTTATTAGACTGAAGCTATCGTCGTTTTCGTAGTCCAGTTAAATGTATTTCCCTGTCATTACGGCCACGAAAGTTATATTCAAAGTAAAGAAGGCAGCATTATGTAAGGTTTTACGTAATACAACAGACAAAAGCACTGCGTCCAGTTTCTCAGTCGGAGAGCCCACTGGAAGAGGGAACACGGTGGTTTATAAGATATACACCCATCCTGAAACAGACGTAGCTGAGACGCAGATAAAATGTTTGCTCTCTCAAAAGTTACTGCGAAGGGTAGATTAATATTTCATGCTGGAATTTCGGGCCTGTGCGTGACCGTTCCTGAAGTTACTCGCTGTGTAAGTAGTGGCGAAATATTCACGAGAACACAGCATAAAGTAGGTCGACGTAGATTTAAACATTACTCTGGACGAGAAAAACTCATTCTCCAACCTAAATCGCTGAAATTTAAGTATGACCTTAATGGCCAAGTCTCTGGAAAAGTGATTTGGAAAATCTGAGCCCGTTAACTACACTACTTGTCAATTCAGATATCGCAATCCAATGTTATATTACACGACTAAGGCATTTTTGAACGTACCGCACATGAGTAGAACCCTGTTAATGTTGTTAATCATATTCCTTAAAAATACCCTCGTAGCCGTGGGATGTTAAACTCAGGCTTCACAAGCTGCGACATAGTAGAGAATACAAACAGTGATCCAGGCACTGTCAAATGTTTTTAATTCCAGTCTTTGATCACAATATGAAGTCCTTCGATGATGACCGGTTTCAGTCAGTAATGACCATCTTCAGATCTGTTCTACACCATGTCCTAATGTGATAAAGCCGTAATGTTGTCCTCAAAACGTTTAAATTCACTCAGTAAAGCATCATCATGTAGAACTAAACAACGGTGTAAAACAGGCCACATCGTCCACACTTCAGTATGTTTTGCACCGTAACGCCAGTGACAAAATGACTGTGTGAACGATGTGGCCTATTTTATACCGTATTTTAGTTCTACACGGTGCTGCTTTGCTGAGTGTATTTATATGTTTTTACGACGCCATTACGGCTTTATCACATTAGGACATGGCGTAGAACAGATCTGAACATGTTCATTACTGACTGAAACCTGTCATTGTCGAAGGACTTTATATTGTAATCAAAGACTGGAATAAAAAAAACATTTGAAACCCAGACTTTCCATCTTCCTTTGTTCGGAAAAGATAAGTGAAATACAGTGCTGGACAGAGCACACGAAAACAAGGGAGAGACAACTGTATCTTCGATAGTTGCAAAGGAGGTGTGTAATTAAATGTATTTGGAACTACAAAATATTTATTTATCTCCTCGATGTTGTTATTGACCCTTGTGCTGTAGTGAGCGTTAGTTGTTACACCGATAGGAATAGAAAACCAAATTGATAGACCTCAAGGACACAGCTGCATATGCCATCGTACCTAGCTTGATTGGTGTGTAACACGCAATGGATTACGAGGTAATTGTAAATGGGGCGGAAGTTCGGTTAAGATAAGGATGAGGGAAGCACATCCTTTTCAGAGGAACCATTCCAGTATTCGCCTCATTCGACATAGGGAAGTAACGAAAACCTACATCTAGTTGGTTGGACAGGATATGTACCCTGCTACTCCCGAATTTCTATCCAGTAAGCTGTGGAAAATTCCGCCTCTCTTGGACTCTTGCCTTGAAATAGGCTTCAACGTTTCGAGAGGGTGCGAAGTCAGAGAATGGAAATAGGAAGGGTGATGGGTCGCCATATGTCGGATGATCAGTTTGAAGAATTACGCAGCACTTGACTCGTCGCGGTCCTTTGCGCCAACTTTTCGCTGCTCATATGGCAGACCCCTAAATGCCTTCTACAACGTGACAACACGCGAACATACACGCTTGCAACTGAACAGGGAACTCCGCAAGGCACGAATACTGTACCTCGGTCTGTACAATCAAGGCATGTGGGTCCAGACGTAGCATCGCCATTAAAAGAGTGTGTGACCGGCTAAACTGCATCAACAACATGGACCCACCAATGTAAACAGTGTAACATATTCGAAATAAAATTTTAAAACTAGAGTAAAATTTCTGCTTATTTTACATTTTGTAGGAAATTTTCAACTAAAACTGAGTAATGTGTGATGAAGACTATGACATCTATTTTTCATGAGAGATTTAAAAATCTTTCTGTGGTGTCATCGCCAGACACCACACTTGCTAGGTGGTAGCCTTTAAATCGGCCGCGGTCCGGCAGTATACGTCGGACCCGCGTGTCGCCACTATCAGTGATTGCGGACCGAGCGCTGCCACACGGCAGGTCTAGAGAGACTTCCTAGCACTCGCCCAGTTGTACAGCCGACTTTGCTAGCGATGGTTCACTGACAAAATACGCTCTCATTTGCCGAGACGATAGTTAGCTTAGCCTTAAGCTACGTCATTTGCTACGACCTAGCAAGGCGCCATTGTCAGTTACTATTGATATTGTAAATCATATACCGTGAAAACCGACGTTCATCATTCATGGATTAAAGTTAAGTATTCCACCAGCTACCTCCGTTTTTCTCAATTCTAATTCCCTTGTCATGTTCCAGACCTCACGCCAGCCTGCGTGAGCTAAAACGCGTGCATTTCGGCCTCCTTTAGTAACACGGTGTTGGCCCTCCTGCCAACCACAACACTTTCAGTACTATTATGTGTAGTGTAGAGTACAAATATAGACCATGAACAAAAAATAAAAGAAAAAAGACCGTATGAGAGGGTCTCTCACACTAAAACAAGGATAATGACAATCAAACGTATGTCGTGCAATACTTCTTTTTCGAATTTTTATTAAAACATTTGATACAGCTGCATATTACTAGTTTGCGATCGTCAGCTTACAGGAGCTGCTCACAGTGCCATCAGCTGATAGTAAAGATACAAAATATCCACATTTTACGCACGTGTGATGTCGAAACAAGATCTGTACCAACTATTCAAGTGCTCTCGAACTGTGTTAAACGCTCTCGCAGTCTTCTATGACACAGTGATAAAGACTCTCGGCGTTTAGAACGTCTGTTGGGGAAACTGGTTTTTCTAGTTAGAGTCAATGGCGAAGATAATAATAGCAGATCGAGTGAACGAGCAGCCATTGCAACTATTCATCCCCTAGCTCTTCACCAGTCGATCGTTCAGGCGTCGTGGTTAAAATGTATTGACTCATATGTCCATAAACCACATGATCTTTCTAATCGCTTGGGACAAATTGTATCGAATGACTGGGAGAGCTCGTCATTAGATCAGCTTTGACTGACTGAATGTTATTTTACTAATAATTCAGGAACGTATAATTTTCAGACATATTTTTATCTGACATTAATTCCATGTTTGGTGTGAGGAACCAACCATGAAGAGACGTTAGTTGTTTAAAATTACAACCACAGAATCCATGGCTTCCAAGGGTGCTAGTTATAATCACAGTTACCGGAGAAGCCAGATTAATTATCTGCCAAGCCATATACTATATACCTTCTGTGGTGGATATGTCGAGTAAGTGTTTCACTAAACGAAAGCGTGTATCACATATTGATCGATTTGTCTCAGTTGTCTATGGTTCAATCGCGGTATTCCCGTGCCCACTGCATTCTTAATATGCAGTCTTTGGATCAATAGAGAACAAGTGGGGATCTTTTGCTGCGAATTTCTGCTTGTAACATCATAAGAGGAGCGGTATGCTCACGATGGGAGCACATGAACGTTTAACGAGCCGCGACATTTCGAACGGTCACACCACCGTAATCTGCCGGCTGGGGTGGCCGAGCGGTTCTAGGCGCTACAGTCTGGAACCGTGCAACCGCTACGGTCGCAGATTCGAATTCCGCCTCGGGCATGGATGTTTGTGATGTCCTTAGGTTAGTTAGGTTTAGGTAGTTCTAAGTTCTAGGGGACTGATGACCTCCGAAGGTAATTCCCATAGTGCTCAGAGCCATTTGAACCATTTGGAACCACCGTAATCTGCCCTTTTTTACAATCATTCAAGCCAAGAAGTTGGCACTGCTTGAACATGTAGTCGACCGAATTACTTCTGTCTTCTCAACACTTGACGTATACCTCTTTTGGCACTTGACTTGGTTTCCACATAATCTACGAATTCCGCGGTTGAGAGGTCGACCCAGTTTTCTGGTTAATCAGTATTGTGAAGACGTGAGCATTATTACCTCAATTGTTTGTTCTTGAGTTTAAACTCATTACAGTCCACTACGCTTTGTCGTGTTTCACGACAATGGGGTTTTCGTAAGGTACAATGTCACTTTATTGATGCTGAGGAAATGTGTTAACGTCTTTGTACGTAAGCGATGGACGTGGAAGTTTTACTTCACAGTGATTAATTTAGATGTCCTCCGTAACGTATATATCCATGATATTTCATGAACGTTTTACTTGTGTAGATATTAAGCTCTTATACTTTCTCAGATGGAACAAGGTAAGATTTTTATTTATTAATTTTTATTTTTTATTTTTTTATTTTTTATTTTATTTATTTATTTATTTATTTTTTGCCCCATCGATAGCACGTGCGAAGAGGACGACGAGGTAGTTAGAGGCGAAGCACATGTTAAGATAGCGGAGGGCTGGGGAATAAAATCTGCTGAGTCCTTTTAAATGAACCATCGTGGCATTTCCCTTAGGTGATTTAAGAAATCCATGGAAAATGTATATCTTACATGCCGGATGGAGAGTTGATCGGGTGTCATCCAAACTCCCCCCCCCCCCCCCCCCCCCCCAAAATCCCCCGTCGCAGTGCAGTGTCTTCACCACTGCGCCACCTCGTGTGACTTCATGCGTATCTGTGTCTATATACGAAAAGGGACTTTTGACAAAGATAGACATGAGGACTCCTAAAAGTGAAGGCCAATGCCACCAGGAAATCGATGATGATTCTATTTCGTTAGAGATGAACCGCAGCTTCAGAAAACATCGCAATGCTTACGAGTGCAACGTGAACTGTATTAATGCCATGGCAGTGCAACCTTGTTGCCAGCAATTGTTCCGATATTATTTTCTATGCCACAATTTACATCTGTGATTTACGCCCTCCTTTATTTGTGCCTTCTGGTTCTTTTACTGAGCTTCTGCTTCACTTGATGATGACCTAACAAGCCAAAACTATACTCGCAATAAAATGAATTCAGTAGATCATGTCCGTGTGCTTTAAATTGCTTAAAAATACAGTTAACAGCTAACAGTCGGGCGGCAGTGCTTAAAATACTGACAGAAGCAGAAAGAAATATCGGCGTGTGCACGCCGAGGTCAACTTGTAAAAGCAGCCGCCCGCCGGAGACTCAAGCGACGGGGATTGTAAAGGGGGCAGCGGCATTATAAATGCATTCGCAGGCCTGGAACTTAAAGCAATTACGGTGTTTTATAACGCGCAATAATAGAGCGAAGGCAATCCCGCCAGAGGGCTGGGACAGCTGCGGCTGTATAATGTGCGGTACCCAGTTCTAATCGAGAAGCACAATTAACCTACAACTGTTCCTCTACCCACGCCATTCAGATTTATAACAACTATAATAATACCTTATTGTGTCGGCATACACGTCGCTGACATGTAGCAATCCTTTTTGTTTTACGCGATCAGACGTCATAACAGCTCATAGGATTAGATGGCTTGTAGACACGAAGGTTAGGGTGCAAGGGTGGAAACAATATTGATAAAAATTCGTATAGGATATACCCACTTACTGCGTACGAAATACAGCAACTTGCCTGTATAGGAATGGATAATCTTCTGTGTTCAAAGGAAATGCTTTCTCGGTCTAAACTTCCGATAACGTTTACAGAGAAATTGTTATCAATTTAAGTCGCTGAATGACACTGAGCCAAAAAACGCTTAATCTGGAGATATAAACTTTACGATCCATAAGACAGGGCTAATGAAAATGAAAAGAAATTTGTTTTTCTATTACTGTATTTTTCGTAGCCTTAAGTCGTATGTAGTAGAATTTTGCATATCACAGTTCAACATTGACGAAAGAAGTTAATGATGATTACATATTTTCAAACCTAAGCTTAACAGACTGTCAGTAAGTTGTTTCTGGATTGTTGGATGCGAAGACAGGGTAGTTCTGAACGGAGTCGGAACTCGCTATATGGACGCTATGCACGGTGTCGTGCAGTCTTCATTACGAGGATTATTAGGAAAGTAAGGTCCGATTCCTTATAAAACAAATCGTCATAAATTCTTTAAAAAACAATTATTTATTCCTTACATGTTTATTTTTCAACATAGTTTCCATATGTCTTGATTTTATCCATTGCTGCCAGTGTTTTTTCCGTGACTGTATTACTTTCGTAAAATAACGAAAAACCGCCTTCAGTAACAATTGGTAATTTCAATGCACGATGCATCTTCACGTGATTTGACAGTCTACATATTTTTTTTCAAATTTAGGTTAATACTACCCTGTTTCCAGTAGTGGATACATTTTTTGGAAGTAAATTATGAGTAAACATGTTTACGTACATATATACACTTTCTTTACACAGCACGTTTACAAATGCGATCAGATCTTTCTGCAATTTGTAACATTTTTATAATGAATCAATCCTCCCTACAAACAACAGCGTTGTTCGGCAACAGCGTCATATAGATATCGACATTATCTGCTATTTACAATATCACGGATACCTTGAGTCACGCCCGATGTCTCCCCATTGGGAAAGACGTACTGATACCTGATAAGTTTTCAGTGCTGTGACCTGCCTGGTCTGGTCCTCTACTAGCCCATATTTTGTTTAGCCTGTGGTTGTTCAACTGTATTGAAAGCTTTCCAACAACTAAGAAACACTGAATCAACATGAGCTCTGCTGCCTGTGGATTCTGGGCTATTTCAACGAAAAGAGCCAGCTGGGTTTACCATGATTAGCGCTTGTGGGGCCTGCGTTCATTCTTTATTATGGAGCTGCTAATTTTCTACAACGGTCGTCACATGCGCGGAGAATATATGTACATGATTGTGCAACAATATGAGATCACTGACGTCGGTCAGTATTTCTGTGCATATTTCCTCCGACCCCACTTGAAACCCGCTATATATGCTATCTAAGTCTAGATACCAGAAGCAAGTAGAATATATACACCAGAGAGACAACTGCTTTCCTTGCATTATGGCTCCTAAACAACTTGTAGTTCTTTGAGAAAGATTTACAAATAAATAAAACTATCATAAGAAAGTATGCACTTGTGTTTTTTCCGTCGTAAGCATACCAATGGTAAGTTTGAAATTTTCTCATTTTCGCTTACTTGTTTCGGCTCACTTCTTTCTGAATCAGGACCCATTACCTCACGTCGAACATTTGGCATTCTCCACCACCTTGAAAGTTTGCATTATCATCATCATCATCATCACCGGTGAGACATCATGTATAGCCGGCCGGTGTGGCCGAGCGGTTCTAGGCGCTACCGTCACAAGTTCGAATCCTGCCTCGGGCATGGGTGTGTGTGATATCCTTAGGTTAGTTAGGTTTAAGTAGTTCTAAGTTCTAGGGGCTGATGACCTCAGAAGTTAAGTCCCATAGTGCTCAGAGCCATTTTTGAACATCATGTATAAACAGCTTACAGTCTTTAACTGGCGTCAGTTGTTTTGGAACAACTTTCATAAAAGTACTATCACTATTTGCAACGTATGAAATTTTCACAAAATTAAGTAAAAATTAATGCTATGGAAAAACTAGTATTTGTGTTTATTCATGTATAACGAATGTCACGAATCTAGGTACACGTGTCCAATAATTATCACAATTTTCGAAAAATATTGATTCAGTTACACACTGTTGCTAATTGTTGTAACGAAGGCGTTCTGAAACTCAGAAAATAACTCTTTTCATATACCAAAATCATTAACACACATAAATATCTGTGGCAGGAAGTAAGTTCTGCAATCACAGTATCAATGCCGTAACAACCCATCATTCGCAGATGACTTGCTTACTGCAACAAAGCTACGCAGATATCCAGACTGGTCTTGATAAATTGTAACAATTTGCTAAAGTGGAAAGGGTATTAAAAGTAGAATAATGTATGTGACAACGCGTCAATAAATTTGGAAGACACTGCAACCATCGATTACGGAGGCACAGCCACGACCATTACTTTTCACGACATATAAGGATCTAGGTGTAAGAAAATATGCTGGGCTGTGGAACAGAATAATTACTTATGGTCAGTTAAGGGCCTCGACTCGTAGGTGCATCATTGGAATTTGTCGTATCTGTTGGAAGAAAATAGTGGACGATGCCGAAAGTGCATAGAGAGGGACACGTTTATGGAGGATTGACAAATATGCTGAAATCTCTGAAAAGATTTACCCCGTAATCAGCGTTCACTGACTGTCAAAAAAGTTTATTCACGCAAAAAATACATTTTGAACAGTCCTAGAATGACAATAATTGCACTGCCAATCTTTTAATGCTAAGGAACGGTTCTGAGCTTGATTCCTAGTCTGCTGTGTAGATTTTTGAAGTTTTACCTAGTTACGCACTCAGGAAGGAATTACTTAATTTGTATTCGTGTACAGTGTATGCGCCATGTTGCTGCCAAAGCAGCATTTAAAAGCGAATTCCTTTTTATTACGATGCTTTTTCTGGTCATTATATGTACATATCAGAGACTGCATCAGCTAATAAAATTAATTAAATAACCGCAAGTCCATAACTTCTTGCTGTGCATTGCACAAGTTACAACACTGAGATCGTCAGTAGGTGGCAAATAAACCAAATTATGTACTATCTACAGTTTTTCCTTTTCTTGAAAGTTAAGAAACTATACACCAGATTTTAAGATTTTTCGTCTAAAAGTTTGTTATGTTAACGATTTCGTAGCAGTCTACTTGACGTACTTAAGCAGGCTCGCTACTCGCCACAACCCTGCGTACTGTCGGTGAATGCGACGGGAAGAAAACGAGTGATACTGATGCACCAGCAAGTATCCTTCGATGTAAATAGCATAGTTAATTCCAGAGTAGAGACGTGCATAGCGAAGAGGAAAATATTCTGCGAAAAATAAACGAAAAACTTGACCGACTCAATCAGTCCGGACTGGCAACTCTAGTTTATGGTAGTAGGAGTGTTTCTCCGTGAGCGCCAAAGCGGGTCTTAAATTCTATGCATTTCCATAGCGACTGCGTGCAAAACTGGTCACACGACTACAGATCACCGGCTTTGTGTCTATTTCTAACGAGGTTTACGAGGGTATTTGACTACTTCATGAAAAACGCCACGACGATGTAAATTACATTGAAGCGCCAAAGAAACTGGTATAGGCATGCCTGTTCAAATACAGAGATATGTAAACTGGCGGAACACGGCGCTGCGGTCGGCAAAGACTATATAAGACAAGCGTCTGGCGCAATTGTTAGATCGGTTACTAATGCTACAATGGCAGGTTATTAAGACGTAAGTGAGTTTGAATGTGGAGTTATAGGCGGCGCACGAGCGATGGGACAGAAATCTCCAAGGTTGCGAAGAAGCGGGGATTTTCCCGTCGATCATTTCGCGAGTGTACCGTGAATATCAGGAATCCGGTCAAACATCTAATCTCCGACATCGCTGCGGCCGGAAAAAGATCCTGCAAGAACGGGATCAACGACGACTGAAGAGAACCGTTCAATGTGAGAGACGTGCAATATTTCCGCAAATTGCTGCAGATTTCAGTGCTGGCCCATCAACAAGTATCAGCGAGCGAACCATTCAACGAAAAATCATCGATATGGGCTTTGGGAGCCGAAGGCCCACTCGAGTACCCTTGATGACTGCACGACACAGAGCTTTACGCCTCGCCTGGGCCCGTCATCACCGACGTTGGACTGTTGATGACTGGAAACATATTGGCTGATCGGATGAGTATCGTTTCAAATTGTACGAGCTGACGGACGTGTACAGGTATGGAGGCAACCTCATGAATCCATGGACCTTGCATATCAGCAGGTGTCTGTTCAAGCTCTGTAATGGTGTGGGGCGTGTGCAGTTCGAGATATATGGGACCACTGATACGTCTAGATACGACTAAGACAGGTGACACGTACATAAGTATCCTGCCTGATCACTTGGAGCCATTCATATCCATGGTGAATTTCGACGGACTTGGGATTTCCAGCAGGACAATGTGACACCCCACACGTTCAGAACTCCACAGAGTGGCTCCAGGAACACTCTTCCGAGTTTAAACACTTCCGCTGGCCACCAAACTCTCGAGACGTGGACATTATTGAGCATATCTGGGATGGCTTGCAACGTGCTGTTCAGAAGAGATCTCCACCGCTCGTTGTCTTACGGATTTACTTACAGCCCTACAGGATTCATGGTGTCACTTCCCTCCAGCACTACTTCAGACATTGCCGAGTCCATACCACGTCATGTTGCGGCACTTCTACATGCTCGCGGGGGCCCTTCTCGATATTAGGTGTAACAGTTTTTTCGGCTCTTCATTGTAGAAGAGTCCTGCAGCATCTTTTTTATGTACACCATTCTGTAGCAGCCCATTCCTCTGACGCGCCAGAGAACTGGCAAACTTTCGTGGTAGCAGAATACGTTCACAGAGTCATAGGTAAGAGGACGAGTGTAAGACTGCATCTGGAATTCAATTGTCTGTGTGCCCCAGCAATATTTCTGTTACTTATCGCTTCCTGCAGCTCTAGCATTGATTTGTATATGTGCAAATCCTCCAAGATGCATAATGATCGGTATTCACCTTAAATTATACTTCCTTCTGTAACTGGCATGGTAAATAAGATCATAGGTCTGAGTGTGGGAAGTGTCCATAAGGCCGTGCTTGGTAAAGCACAACGGTGTTCTAACCAAGGTTCGGCTTGAAGACAGCTTTGCCTTCAGCAAGTGCCTCAAGAAGAGTGCTAAAAACACACCGAGAAGGATGGAATGTGACTTCGAACTTTATACAATCGATTTGGTACATAGCAATAAACAAAAGAACAGGACTGACTTTGGGAATTCACTATGGTGTAAAACCCAAACGTGTTACAATAAAAACTTCTAAACGTTGTGGCAGAGAACCAAATATTCTCTAATAATATTCCTGAGGTATCTTAAAGGGGTTGGACAAAAACATGGAAACCCCGCGAAAAATGCGTGCTTCAACATAAATGCAGGTACTAGCCAAGCCTGCAGATTGCTCTGTTCTGTTTGACCTTTGATCACGACCCACAAATGAAACATGGCGCACAAATGAAACATGGCGGGGATTCGATGATGATGTGGGTATTCATATTATGGTGTTCCATCACCTTCATGGTGACTCTGCAAGGTTGCGTTACTGCCAATGATTATGTGACCATTTTGGCTGATCAGATATATCCCAGGGCACAATATTTGTTCCCCCATGGTGGTGCTGTATTCCAGGAGGGTAGGGCCCTTTTTCAGGCAGCTCGCAGAGTCAAGGACAGATTTTTTGAGTACGAGGAAGAATTATCGCATCTTTTCTGGCCAACGCAGTCACCAGATCTCAATGTTATTGAACCTTAGTGGTCTGCTCTGGAGAGAAGTTTGCGTGATCGCTATGCACCTCCATCGTCGGCACCTGAAGGAAGAATGATATCGGACCCAGTTGAAAACCACACAGGTCCTCTATTTATCCATTCTGAGACGACTGGAAGGTGTTTTGAATGTGAACGATTTTCCTGTAGCGAATTGGCCCTGGTGATGTGTAATTCTTATGATGTTTCCGATTTTTTGAACACCTCCTGTATCTTGACACACCGCCAGCCAACCGTACTACAGATATGTTGGGTGGTCGATATGTCAGTTGAAACTGTAAGTCATCTCCATTAATAGTCATCAAGTCGTGAAAACACGAAGATGCACGCGTAAGCTATGGAGATGGCCTGTACATTTTTCGTCACCAGACACTGGTTTTATGCAGCTCTCCATGCTACTCTATCTTGTGCAAGCCTCTTCATCTCTGAGTAACTACTGCAACCTACATCCTTCTGAATATGCTTAGTTTTTTCACCTCTTGGTCTCCCTCTACGATTTTCAACCTCCACGCTTCCCTCCAATACTAAACTGGTGATCCCTTGATGCCTCAAAATGTGTCCTACCAACCGATCTCTTCTTCTAGTCCAGTTGTGCGACAAGGTCCTCTTCTTCCCAATTCTGTTCAGTTCCTCCTCATAAGTTACGTGATCTATCCATCTAATCTTGAGCATTCTTCTGCAGCACCACGTTTCAAAATCTTTTATTCTCTTCTTAGCTAAACTATTTATCGTCCATTTTTGACCTCCATATATGTCTACACTCCATACAATTACTTTCAGAAAAGACTTCCTGACACTTAAATCAATATTCGATGTTAACAAATTTCTGTTCTTCAGAGACGCTTTCCTTCCCATTGTCAGTCTACTACCTCTCTACTTCGACCATCATAAGTTATTTTGCTCCCCAAATACCGAAACTCATCTATTACTCTAAGTGTCTCATTTCCTAATCCAATTCCCTCAGCGTCACCTGATTTAATTCGACTACATTCCATTATACTCGTTTTGCTTTTGTTGATGTTCATCTTATATACTAATTTCAAGACACTGTCCATTCCATTCAATTGCTCTTCCAGGTCCTTTGCTGTCTCTGACAGAAATACAATGTCCTCGGCAAACCTCAAACTTTTTATTTCCCCTCCGTGGATTTTAATTCCTACCCCAAAATTTTCTTTCGTGTCCTTTACTGCTTGCTCAATATACAGATTGAATAACATCGGGGATGGGCTACAACCCTGTCTCACCCCCTTCTCAACCACTGCTTCCGTTTCATGCCCCTCGACTGTTATAACTGCCATCTGGTTTCTGTAGTGATTGTAAACAGCCTGTCGGTCGTTGTGGGCGAGCGGTTCTAGGCGCTTCAGTCGGGAAACGCACTGCTGCTACGGTCGCAGGTTCGAATCCTGCCTCGGGCATGGATGTGTGTGATGTCCTTACGTTAGTTAGGTTTAATTAGTTCTAAGTCTAGGGGACTGATGACCTCAGATGTTAAGTCCCATTTGAACCATTTTTGTAAATGGCCTTCAGCTCCTCGTTTTTTTATCCCTGTCACTTTCAGAATTGGAAAGAGAGTATTCCAGTGAGCATTGTCAAAAGCTTTTTCTAAGTCTACAAATGCTAGAAACGTAGAGTTGTCTTTCCTTAACCTATCTTCTGAGATAAGTCGTAGGGTCAGTATTGCCTTGGGTTTTCCTACATTTCTCCGTAATCCAAACTGATCCTCCCCGAATTCAGCTTCTACCAGTTTTCCATCCGTTTGTAAAGAATTTGTGCTAATATTTTGCAACCATGACTTATCAAACTGATAGTTCAATAATTTTCACACCTGTCAACACCTGCTTTCTTTGAGATTGGAATTGTTACATTCTTCTTGACGTCTGAAGATATTCCGCCTGGCTCACACATCTTGCTCACCACATGGAAGAGTTTTGTCATTGCTGGCTCTCCCAAGGCTGTCAGTTGTTCTAATAGAATATTGTCTACTCCTGGGGCCTTGTTTCGACTTAGGTCCTTCAGTGCTCTGTCAAATTCTTCACGCAGTATCATAGCTCCCATTTCCATTATATTGTTCTCGAGTACATCACCCTTGTATAGACCCACTATATACTCCTTCCATCTTTCTGCTTTCCCTTCTTTGCTTAGGCATGATTTTCCATCGGAACTCTTGATATTCATACAGGTGATTCTATTTTCTCCAAAGGTCTCTTTAATTACCCTGTAGGTAGTATCTGTCTTCCCCCTAGTGATGTACGCTTCTACATCCTTACATTTGTTCTCTATCCATCCCCGCTTAGCCATTTTGCACCTCCTGTCGATCTCGTTTTTGAGACGTTTGTATTCCTTTTCGCCTGCTTCATTTACCGCATTTTTATAAATTCTCCATTCATCAATTAAACTCAATATCTCTGCTGTTACCCAAGGATTTCTACTAGCCCTCATTTTTTACTTACTTGATCCTCTACTGCCTTCACTATTTCATCTTTCAAAGCTACCAATTCTTCTTCTACTGTATTTCTTTCCCCCATTCTTGTCAACCGGTTCCTAATGCTCTTTATGAAACTCTCTACAACCTCTGGTCATTTCAGTTTATCCAGGTCCCATCTTCTTAAATTCCTACCCTTTTGCAATGTCTTCAGTTTTAACCTACAGTTCATTATCAATAAATTGCGGCCAGAGTGCACATCTGCCCCTGGAAATGCCTTACAATTTAAAACCTGGTTCCTTTATCTCTTTCTTACAATTATACAATCTATGTGAGACTTTCCAGTGTTTCCAGGCCTCTTCCACATATACAAGCTTCTTTCATAATTCTTAAACCAAGTGTTAGCAATGATTAATTTATGTTCTGTGCAAAATTCCACCAGGTGGGTTCCTCTTTCTTTGTTCACCCCCAGTCCATATTCACCTACTACTTTTCCTTCTTTTCCTTCTCCTACAGTCGAGTTCCAGTCCCCCATAACTATTAAATTTTCGTCTCCCTTAACGATATGCTCACTCACTGTTCTCCTGAAATGTAACATGCGCATTTGCCCAGCAGGGGCTTGACTTCTTCTCCAAATCTCCCCTAAGTTAGCAGCTAGTGTTTAGATTATTCTCAGTATAATGGAGTCGAGATCACATGCTGACACGAAACGTCACGCTTGACACCGTTCAACGATACAGGCTGCCAGACTGCGGTCACATGCGTAGCTTCCAGACCGTACGCGGCCATTACTGTAAAGCATGTTAAAGCGGGACTCTTACGAAAACGCTACATACAACCTCATTCCCAGCACGCCATCGACCACGTTGGCTTAGAAGTTAACGGAATGACATGCGTGCCTGTAGTACAGGAATCACCCGAGAGCGTTGAACCATCGACACAGAATGGGCCACAACAGGTGCGGTACTACTGCGACGAGATGAAACTGTGGACGAAACTGTACGATCCGTTACGGAAATGTGCACAAGATGGCGGTCTTCCTGTGCTGCGGCTGCGGTCACTGCGTTTTCCAGTGCTCGCTCGTCGCCGTATCCTCCCTTCTGCCTCCCGCCGAGCGAAGTGGAGGGAAGAATGGGGTTCAAATCCCCGCCACCCCTTTCAGATTTACGTCTTTTCTATAGATTCATTTAGACGAATGCAGGAATATGTCCTTTGAAAATGGCGATAGCCCTTGTCTAATCCGAGTTTGTGCATTCTATCCAATTACTTCACCGTCGACTGTCCTTAAATTCTAATTCCCCTCCCTTCTTCCTTCTATCGACTGTTTCCACACTCATAGTTGTAGCCTGCGCTTATTAGCACGAGAAACCAATTTTCCAGCGAGCGACATTTCCGTATTGTTCTAACTCACCGGCACGCTGTTGTTGCTCCCTTTGACACTACGAGAATTATTGGTATTTGCTTTCACATTTCTGCTTCATTTGATCATTCATCTTTGAGCGCCATTGGAATAAGCTTGCCAGTCTTACAGGAGAGCTTATTGCAGAGCCTGCGTGTATACCATGTCTTTCCAATCCTGAAATGATGACACAGGCACAGTCACAGGTAAGAAAAAAAAAGTTAAGCATTGCTTCATTGGTAGGATACTGGGAAAATGCAGTCAGTCTACAAATGAGATTATTTACAAAACACTTGTGCTATCCATTCTAGAATATTGCTCAAGTGTGTGGGGCCCTGACGAAAACTTTCAAATGGTTCAAATTGCTGTGGACACTATGGGACTTAACATCGGAGGTCATCAGTCTCCTAGAACTTAGAACTACTTAAACCTAACTAACCTAAGGACATCACACACATCCATGCCCGATGGAGGATTCGAACCTGCGACTGTAGCGGTAACGCGTTTCCAGACTGAAGCGCCTAGAGCCGCTCGACCACACCGGCCGGCTGACGAAAACTTTCAACTAGCTTTAACCACCATGTATCTTACACATCCACATGCACCGAGTTTGCATTTATCCAGTCCATTCGTTCCGGGTGCTATAGATTTTACAAAGTTTGTGTATTGCGGGAATGTTTTACAGTCAATTCGAGGTTAAAAGTTTATGTAAACACTCATTATCAGTGGATATGGATATATTTCTTTTTGAAGTTGACGTGTATAATTTCGTGTGTACGTTTAGGTATGAGTAATACTAGCGACTGTGACGTCCGAATTAACCGAAGCCGTAATTTCAGCCAGAATCTCTGTGGCGATAAAGGTATTTGAAGAAACTTGAGACATCTTTATCCACATTAAATAAGCTGATTTAACCTTTTTTTTTGGTTTTGCGATAATAATGCACGTCTCGCTCGTGCTTTAGACTTGTTAACAGAGTATCCTATTTGGGACTATTTGATTGCATTTTCAACAAATTTATGACACCATTTTAGTTTCTTGCATCTAAATTTTCTCTGAAGGTGCGAGTGAAAAAATGTGATTGTAGTAGGTGTCAATTTTAATTTTGACGACATAATTCTTGGACAAGATTTTCAACACGTATTGGTGTTCAGCATCCAGAAGAATCGCGAACATGAGGCATCCTGTTCGTCATAAGATGGCAAAGTAAGACGACGATTGCTATTTTATCGATAAATAATTGCTGGTCACCTATTTATTCCATTCACATAGTTATTCCACGCGTGGAGGCATCGACAGTACTAGGAGCTAACGTCACAAGGCAACTAAAATCATTATACAGGATGCTCAAAATAAAATTGCCCTGGAGCATACTTAAATTATCACTGACGCGGAATTGATCCATGCTAATACACAGGAGAACAATATGTTACAGAAAATGCTGGAAATCGTGATTTCGATGCACCAATCGATTTGTAAGTGAGGTGGAGTCAGCACTTTTGAATTCTTACTTTTTAATTTATTGACTTGAGTCCTGGTTCAACCTCTCAATGTGTGTGAACTCACAGAAAATAGGCCATTGTGCATAAGAAAACTCCGTCAGTGCTTTGAAGCCCAGTTGAATAATCTCAAAATAGGTGTCTGGTGCGCAATCGCAGGTGTCCACATCAGAACACGATTCTTTCACCAAATTGTTTTTTCCAAGCTGTAGGTCCAGAAACTATTCAATCCTTATGTGGATCAACTCACAGAAGATGACCGACTGTATGGATATTTTCAGCAAGACGGAGCAACAGCACCCGCAGCCAAGGCAATCTCGATCGTCTGATCTCTCTCTGTGGAACAAATTGAAGTGTCTTGTGTACTCAAATTATTTCCACACACCGAATGAGCTACAGCAGTACACATGCTACTGCTGCTCTCCGTCAGACAGACGTGCTACACGAGCTCACAGGTTTATAAATCACCCACAGTGCTGCACCGACAACGGTGACCATTTCTGGCCTCTACTGTGATGTTCATTAACAGGGGTCAGTCCCGTGTCAGTCTTATTGTAAATATTTTCTGGGCCACCTCTTTTTGCGCGCCACATGTAAGAAGTAGTTTGTAAAGATTTGTAAGGCGAAGTGATCGGTAATCGTTTAAAACAACTTGTTACTTTTCTGAGCAGCAGATCGCGACGTAAGTGTGGCGAATTTTTTCAAAAACTGGTGTTACTGTTATTGGAAAAGGCTCCTTTGATATCAACACTGAGCTTGTTCTTTCACCATCAACGCTCTCTTGCACATCCTTCTCGTTATGTAGCATGTCATGTAAATCTAACAATGATGAGTCGACCGTGAATGTCACGTCCAGTCCATGTGACACAATGGCAGCCGGTATTTTTTCCATCAGATTTTAACTTTCGGAATGCAAAAAATTGATTTTTACAGAGAAAATAAACGCAAGGGACTAATTATCGTTCGCATTAGGTGCAGTGCTATAATACCAACACCTGTACTGTCGCGGAGAGAGAGAGAGAGAGAGAGAGAGAGAGAGAGAGAGAGAGAGAGAGAGAGAGAGAGCAAAATTGTACACGGTCGATGCCGGGATTTTAGGGAAAAATGATTGTTAAACTGTCACGAATCGCCCGTGTACTTCTGTATCAGTTAATTCTTCCAGAAACTATTTTTATGCTTCTAATAGTTTTTGTTAAATTTCTTCTGTGTGTAATATTCAGACATCTGTAACTCTATACCCACTAAAAGTTGTTTACATACAATTATGTTTCTAAAATAGTTGACAGTACGGTCTCATGAAATAATTGCTATTTCTTCTAGTAGTAGGGTAGTAGTAATAGTAGTAGTACCAGTAGTAGTAATAGTTTTATTCATCCGTGGATCAATTTTGCAAGAATATTAATATTCAGGAGACAACATGCCCTATAAACTGATTATCCATGGCTTCGAATGATACATTGATATAAACGACTTTTTAAAAATGTGTCTCCTGGGTTTCGTGTGGAATTGCATGGCGTCTATGTGAAGAACTGTATGAATGGAGTAAATGGGTGACTGGCAATTACTCGTCGACGAAATAGTCATAGTACTTGCAGTGGATCCTGAGGCAGTCTGGAATTCCAGTGTGATGGTCTGGATACATGTCTGCCTATCACACATTACGACCCTCCTCAACTGTCAACGGTCTCTGTCAGTCAACAGGCGAGGTCGGCCTGTACGATTTTGAGCTGCACATGTCCCTTTACGTTTCCACTTCACTATCGCATCGGAAACAGTGGGCCTAGGGATAGTTAGGAGTACGGAAATCTCGCCTACAGACATATGACACAAGTAACACCCAATCGCCTGAACGTTCGAAGTCCGTGAGTTCCGCGGAGCGCCCCATTCCGTTGTCTCACGATGTCTAATGACTACTGAGGTCGCTGATATGGAGTACCTGGCAGCAGGTGGCAGCACAATGCGCATAATAAGAAAAACGTACGTTGTCCGAATACTTTCGATCACATAGTGTACTTAAAGGTCTAGTTTGGTGTATGCCTGAAATAATTTAGGAAAACCACCCAAGTCCAGAATCAGGATAGTTGGATGAGGATTAGGATGTCCATTTCTCGAATACATGGTCGGTCTCTTAATATGAGCGGAGCCCCGTTCGGTTTACCTAGTGGAGTAGTAATACATGAAAATCTAAGTTTAACTGAGCACGTAACTGCAATGTGCAAGAAGACATCAGCATTTCCCCACGCCCTACGAAAATATGAAAAGAAAATTGTACAAACACTTAAGCTTCGAATTACTGATTACAGTGCTGTCATCCTGCAAGGCCTTTCTCAGTAATGCTCACGGCGCGTGGAACTGGTTATGAATGCTTGTGTTCGTTATATCTATGATGTTCGATTCTCTGATTATATTTCACCATAATATGCACAGGTATTCTGACTTCGTTCAGACAAGTGCACGTATTTCCATATCATCTGTCTTCTCTACGGTCTTATCAATAGACGCTGTCCGTCATATCTCTCCTCCACCTTAAAGCTCTTATCTGAACAACACGGCAGTAACACCCGTTCCCAACAGAGCAAAATCCGTTCTGTCCCAATTCATCGTTCAGATTCTTTCTCTAAGCCGGCCGTGTGGCCTAGCGGTTCTAGGCGCTACAGTCTGGAACCGCGCGACCGCTACGATCGTAGGTTCGAATCTTGCCTCTTGCATGGACGTGTGTGATGTCCTTAGGTTAGTTAGGTTTAAGTAGTTCTACGTTCTAGGGGACTGATGACATCAGAAGTTAAGTGCCATAGTGCTCAGAGTCGTTTGAACTACGTCCTCTAAGTCCTCCTCAATAGCAGGAAAGCTACTCTGGAATAACCTCCCGCGTTATATTAGAGAACTAAATAACATCTCCAGCTTCAGAAGACAGTTAATGATGTATATACGAAAGCAACACTAAGGACCACCGTTGTCCTTGTACTTCCCCTCTTTCCAACCTGTACCTCGTTTCCCAGTGCAGTGCCGATTCAATCTGCTTTAATTTCCTTTTCCCAGAACTCAATATAACAGAAAATCTCTATCTTGTATTCCGATAAATTCGTCTTATATCTGCCACTATCATTATTGTTATTAATGCCAAAATTATTGCCATTATTATAATAATAATAATAATTATTATTATTACTTTTATCACTATTAGTGGCAGCAGCCACAGTGAGACAAGTAATACCAGTATTAACTTTGTTAGTTCATAATCAGTATAATTTAATCACACTGCCATTTCAGACACTCAAATCATTGTAATACTAGTTGTCATTTGAAAATTGCTATTTCTTACATAACTATGGCGGCAGGTTCCTATGGGACCACACTCCTGAGGTCATCGGTCCATAGCCTTACACACAAGTTAATCTAACTTACGTTAAGGACAACACACACACCCATGCCCGAGGGAGGTCTCGAACCTCTGACAGGCAGAGCCGCGCGAACCGTGGCAAGGCGCCTAAGACCGCGTGGCTAGGTAACTATGATATAACAGATGCTGTATGTGTGAAACAATAGTTTGATTTAAGAGAGGGCCTGATAGCCCTAATCAGATTAGGTTAAACAGATAAATAAATGCAAATAAATAACTCCATTCATTTGCCAGTACACTGTGCACACGTAGGTGAAACATGTAGCTGACACAGACTGCCTGCTTCCTTCGGCAAAGTGGGAGGCAAGTTCCCGACAATCTGGGCAGCATCTGAAGGCCAGCCCGCCAGAGCAGGCGGCGCGTTGTCACCTCTGCGTGAGGGATGCGTGCCGCCACACAGCGTGACGCGCCATCCGTTCTCGCGTGGCTTCGCGCCGCCCGCCGCGCCTCCCGGTAGCTCCAACAAGAAGCTGCCGCCACGCACCCTCCGAACAGCTGGCGTTTATTGGAACGTCCGCTGCGCGTCTTAACGGACACACGTGGAAATGAGCAAGCTGCGGACCCACGACAGTGCAGAAAACTGTAAGCATCGGATAAGAGCCTGCTATGAACTACACTACTGGCCATTAAAAGTGCTGCACCATGAAGAAATGCAGATGATAAACGGGTATTCATTGGACAAATATATTATACTATAACTGACATATGATTAAATTTCACGCAATTTGGGTGCATAGATCCTGAGAAATCAGTACTCAGAACGACCACCTCTGGCTGTAACAACGGCCTTGATACGCCTGGGCATTGAGTCAAACAGAGCTTGGATGGCGTGTACAGGTACTGCTGCCCGTGCAGCTTCAACACGATACCACAGTTCATCGAGAGTAGCGACTGGAGTATTGTGACGAGCCAGTTGCTAGACCACCATTGACCAAACGTTTTCAATTATTGAGAGATCTGGAGAATATGCTGGCCAGGGCAACAGTCGAACATTTTCTGTATCCAGAAAGGCTCGTGCAGGACCTACAACATGCGGTCGTGCATTATCCTGTTGAAATGTAGGGTTTCACAGGGATCGAATGAAGGGTAGAGCCACGGGTCGTAACACAACTGAAAGGTAACGTCCACTGTCCAAAGTGCCGTCAATGCGAACAAGAGGTGACCGAGACGTGTTACCAATGGCACCACGGGTGATACGCCAGTATGGCGATGACGATACACGCTTCCAATATGCGTTCACCGCGATGTTTCCAAACACGGATCCGACGATCATGATGCTGTAAACAGATCCTTGATTCATCCGAAAAAATGAAATTTCGCCATTCGTGCACCCAGGTTCGACGTTGAGTACACCATCGCAGGCGCTCCTGTCTGTGATGCAGCGTCAAGGGTAACCGCAGCCATGTTCTTCGAGCTGATAGTCCATGCTGCTGCAAACGTCGTCGAACTGTTCGTGCTGATGGTTGTTGTCTTGCAAACGTCTTATCTGTTGACTCAGGGTTCGAGACGTGGCTACACGATCCGTTACAGCCATGCGCATAAGATGCCTGCCATCTCGACTGCTAGTGATACTAGGCCGTTGGGATCCAGCACGACGTTCTGTATTACCTTCTTGAACCCACCGATTCCATATTCTGCTAACAGTCATTGGATCTCGACCAACGGGAGCAGCAATGTTGCGATACGATAAACCACAATCGCAATAGGCTATAATCCGACCGTTATCAAAGCCGGAGAAGTGATGGTGCGCATTTCTCCTTTTTACACGAGGCGTCACAACAACGCTTCACCAGGCAGCGCCGGTGATCTGCTGTTTGTGTGTGAGAAAACGGTTGGAAACTTTCCTGATGTCAGCATGTTATAGGTGTCGCCTCCGGCGCCAACCTAGTGCGAATGCTATCACAGCATTTTCTTCCTGTCGGTTAAATTTCGCGTCTGTAGCACGTCGTCTTCGTGGTGTAGCAATTTTAATGGCCAGTAGTGTACACACACACGCACTCGTCCTAGATCTACGTCTATACGCTGCTACTCACCTTACTTCCAGTTGTGAGTGATGCGTGGTAATAACGACTGTTGGCAAGCCTCCGTATGAGACTGAAGCTCTCTTAGTTTACCTTCATGGACTTTTCACGAAATACAGGGTGCTTCGAAAAGAATCATCCGATTTGGCACGTTTATATTTCTGAAAGTAATAAAAATATACAATGAATTTTGTTTTTTGATGAACGGCAAACTCAAAGTTTGTTTTCACACCTTTTCACAGGTGTTCAATATGTCCCCCTTGAGATGCACGGCATGTGTCAATGCGGTATTCAAATTGTTCCCACTCTGCAGCGAATGTCTTGAGTTACAGCTTCCACAGCTGCTGTTAAGCGATGTGTCAGTTCATTCATTGTTGTTGGTAGGACTGCGCCACTGGAGGGAGCACCAGAGGCAATTCGTCTGGCAACATGGAAGAGCTCACTACCCGTAGACGTATCACCAAAAGAAGAACTAGCTCCTGGCGCAAACCTACAATACCCTGTATGGAGGCCCCTCAACCGCCTAAGCAGAGAAAATCCCTGACCCCACCGAGAATCGAAACTGAGAACCCGGGCGTGGGAAGCGAGAACGCTACCGCACGACCACGAGATGCGGGCCATGTAATGCTTCGGGAGCTAAGGAATTCATCACACTTATTTGAAAGAACTCCTTGCCCCGGGAACAAAAAATGTGGAAGAGTTTCTCACATTGAAAACCCACAGTGATAAGAAGAGTATTCGTGACGTTTCACAGTATGTGACTAAACACATGAAAGCCCACCAGTCAGTCAGTCAAAACCTCGTAGAGAATCTCGCATCTAACAGGGCTATGGTCGAATTATGTTAGACTAAGGTGAACCTGACTGGTATTCTCCAACAGCAGAGCTCTGAGGGCTGTGGGCTCGCCTGCCTAGAGGCGTTTTATGGCCTGCGCCTCCCGTACTGCTTACGCTGGCTTGTTAAAAGGACCGAGGAATCCGGACCCAACGTACACTCCGCATCATGTGTGTAGCCGCTGCTATAGGAATATAAAAATGGTTACTTTTACTTGTTACTTATACTTCTTTAGCATCAAAATTACATAGTCTATATCGGGTCGTAAAGTAGGTATTTTGTGATAGGGAACCAATGGTCCTAAATAAATATTTCAGTCGGTACGAGCTCTTGAATGAGCAGTGCGTGTGAGGCATGCGCTTGTGTTTCCTAACAACAAAGGACCCGGTGGCGCTACCTTGAAAATCAACGCACAGTCGTCTGTGGCTTGTCCGTGGTGAGTTCCTCACTGTTTACATTCATAGACTTGTTGTTGGAGATGGAGTATTTACTTGTTACAGAAACTCGTAGAAGTGCATTTAACGAAAGGTTCCCAGAAATCTGATTGAAAGTACAGAGAAATGTTTAGTAACAGGTGTCATCCTGATAGGAAGAAATTTATAACTGTGAAGAGAAACTAGCGAGAAACAGAGTCTTTCACGTTGCAGAAAGTTGGCCAAGCTTCTCGACAAAGAATTTTACGCTAAACTGAATTCGAGGAAATGGTTCACCCACCAGCTATGAAGAATACAGTGCGGACAATAAGGGAATACTTGCTGATACAATAAATTTCACGACAGATGAAGCACGGTGCCCGACAGGTATCGTAATTCAGATAACAGTCTTTACGCCGCTCAAGGAAATGCTAGTCGACTGTGGAGCCGTGATGCACCAACAGCTCAGGCTGGAATGCGTGTAGCGAAAAGACATCCCTGTTCGAGTCTGGATCCTGTACGCTGGGTTTAACTGCCTTGAAAAGGCCTACTTGGCGTCATTATCACTGACGATATATAGAGAGAGAACAGAAGTAGAAGTGGCTTCGAAGGCTGAAACAGATCTTTAGGTGTTTGGGGCTCCGCTTTGTAGTGTTTAAGTGTAAGACCCTTCGACACTGGGCCTATCAGAGATGGAGCACTAACTGACCTGTAAGGTAAGGGAGGAGAAAATTGGTAAACGCCTTACTGAAAGAAAAAGCCTGCATCTGGATGGACATACATAGTTTGGATGCGGTTCCTACTGAACTATATTGCAATTTGCTAACCACTGCACCAGCACAGCGTTAGAGAGGAAAATTTACTGTGCCGTATTCCTTGTTGATACTTGGTCCCTCGGTTGACAGCAAACCGTCTTAGAACGGCGACGATTTCGTCAAATGGTACAAGAACACCAGATACTGACGCATCACAAAACTTAGTTACGAGTAAATGCAATTTTCTGTTGGTTCTTCGTACCGACTTCGAGAAAATCAAATTGGTCTCTAAGTTTTGCATCAGTTATTACTTTCACTTAAACATTTATCATAATTTACTGCTGAAAATGGTGACTTTTAGGTTCACTATGTTTAGTATATCTCAGATTTGCTCGACTTCGAACTTTCTTCTGACGTTAAACGTTAATTACCAAATGAGATAGCACAAAGTTTACGGTGATGGACTCGAATTGCGGCTAAGTGATGCTCAGACTATGGTACGCTTATTTAGACATAATTTTTCTTTGATCTCTCTAAATAATTTTAAGTGACTGCAGAGATGGTTCTGTAAACACGGCCATAGATAATTTCTTCTCCACCTGTCCAGTCCCAACTTGTGCTTCATCTATTATGACCACACATTTTCGGAATGCCAAAATCTAATTTGCTTTGTTGTTTCGTTAAAGTTATTTCCACCTCCGATAACAGGTCCTGCATGAGAAAAATACCAAGTTGTCTTGAGGCTTCGAACCCGCATCAAGGCGTCGGCCCATCGGTTACAAGAGGAGTGAGCTATTCCCCTAGTGGGGCAAGACTATGTCATTCCACATTCAGCAAGACCATGTGTAATTAAACAGTATGATGGGTTATTTTCACTTTTCAAGAAAGTTACTCTCATTAGTAGCACGTAGCACGTGCTGGATTTTGTTTTGTTTCGTTCTTTTGATTTTTTTTCGTAAAATGCCAGGCAGAAAAAATGGGAAGAATTTCACTTTTTAAAACCCCATTGGCATTACAGTCATTAAGGGTAGCACACTAGTTTAGACGTACATAGCTATAGGAGGGAACGGTAGATTGCGTTATCGAAGGAGTGGTTCAGGGAAACTACAGACTTCCGAACTCAGAATAGTTGCACAGTGCATTCAGCGGTGTTACGTTTTGATAACCACTGAGCCAACTAGCCCCGTAAGCTAGAGTAAATTACTTGAAAGATAGGTAGTCCACCATGATCGATTGATCGATCTTAAGACCGATAAAGTGTTAGTATAATAAAGCAAAATAACAATAGGAAAAATCAATAGAGACAATTGTTAACGTTGGTGATAGTTTTCTCTCGATAAGAGTCTCAAATTATGGAATATGGTTACATTTCTGAATGAAAATTACGTAAAAATACCTGATACATACGTGTTTTAATGATAATACTGTCACCAGTCATTCATGCGATGCCAACCTGAATTAAGTTATGTTTTCTCAGAATACATGAAACACCTTATTGAATGTTCCTTCAACATGACTAGCGAGGTGGCACGGTGGTTAACACAATAAGCTCGCATTCAGAAGGACGACGGTGCAAATCTCCGTCGGGCCATCTAGAGTTAGGTTTTCTGTGAGTTCACTAAATCGCTCCAGCGGAATGCCGGGATGGTTCCTTTGAAAGGCCACGGGCAATTTTCCTCCCCATTATTCCCTAGTATGAGCTTGTGCTACGTCTCTAATGACCAGTACTCCACTGAATCTTGTTACATGATGATTTTGATCTAGTATCTGCCACTATCGTAACCTATTAGATTTAATAATTCTATTCTATTTGCAGTAAGTAACTAAAAACAGTGAAAAAAGACAGAAATATGGACAGAAGGGATAAGTCCAGCATGCGTCTCGGTATACCATCGATTCTAATGTATTCTTGGGTTGCCTTTGATGACGTAAGCATTTACATCCGATGGTTACATAAGCATTTCAGTAGCTGAAAAACTACCACTGGAAAACATATTCAAAACTAAAAAGAGAAAAAAAACTAATATTAAAACCTTCCACGACAACGAAAGCAGAAGAAAACACTCGGAAGCTTAAAATTTTATTTTATCGCGATGGCCATTTCTACTTACGTAAGCAGGAGTCTACAAAATACTTTGGTGTTCCATGGGGTACTGGTCATCGTGATTTTGTGAAAAGATCTCGCTACAAGGAAAACAGTTACAGCCACCAAGTATCTGGGAGTATGCCTACACAGTGATCTAAAGAACTAATAGCATTAACTCTTACATTCCTATACACTAAAAATTCTGGAAGCGAAAATTCCTGTACGTGCCAGAACGAGAGACAAATTTTTGCCGTCCACGCCTTGAGCGATGTCTGCACGCCTTGAATTGCTCTCTCTCACCTTCCTAACGCCTCAGCAGCTTTCCTACAACCATGTTAGACGAGCATTCCCGCGAGAGCGGATGAACTTTTCTAGAGACGTTTTCAGCATGAGTGACAAGAGTCTTCAGATTATTACCTGTCAGAGATGTAACCAGAGCCTCTCCTTCTCCAGAACATGCTATGAGCCTTTTTTCGTCTCTGCACAGGCTGCTACAAGCGACTAACGGATATGAAAATTCTGACACATTAACATCCATGACGTCGGACGGCGCATCGTCGTCGCCCCATGAAGTAGAGACCATGTATTTTAATCTCGCCTCGGTAATGTGTGTGCATTACAAATGATCGGGACATGTGTTGTAGAAATACATAGCACGTTTTAGACTCGCATATTGTGATCATTCTGGAGGCCAAATACTTTTCCTGTAGAAGTCAACAAAGATTCCTCATAGATCTTGTGAAAACCAGATCGCTCCAACCGCGCACGAGAGCCAGAAGGTGGCAGATGCCAGTATTCGGGGTAACGACGTGTTCCTTGACTTCCGAAAAGCATTTGGTACAGTTCCGCCCTGTCATCTACTGAACAAAATACGATCGTTCTCAATATCAGACCAGCTTTGTGATTCTGTTGAAGAGTTCAGAGCGATAATTTTACATCTAGACCTATATGATAACACTGCAATCCACGATTAAGTACAATATAACACATAAGGACGCATCACGATGGAATTATCCGAATGCTATGATAATCGGTAGATGTGATGCTCATCTAGTGATAAACAAATGATTATACTTTCAGAAAAAAATGGATGGTTTATTCAAGAGAAAAAGCTTCACAAACTGAGCAAGCCAATAACCTGTTGGTCCAACTCTCTGGCCCTTATTCAAGCTGTTATTCGGCTTGGCATTGATTGACAGAGTGTAAGTAGTGTGTTTAGGTTCTTATATTGGTAACGTCACCGCCACGTAGCGCTCTGTATGAAAATCACTGGCTGTGCTGTGTGCGGTCTGTGGCTCGTCGGCATTGTTGCAATAGTCGTTATTGTAGTGTTGGGCAGATGGCTGTTAACAGCGCGTAGCGTTGCGCAGTTGGAGGTGAGCCGCCAGCAGTGGTGGATGTGGGGGAGAAATGGCGGAATTTTGAGAGCGGATGATCTGGACGTGTGTCCATCAGAAACAGTACATTTGTAAGACTGATATATATATATATATATATATATATATATATATATATATATATATAGTATGATTCTTGAACGCTATTAAGGTAAATACATTGTTTGTTCTCTATCAAAATATTTCATTTGCTAACTATGGCTATTAGTAGTTAGTGCCTTCAGTAGTTAGAATCTTTTATTTAGCTGGCAATATTGGCGCTCGGTGTATTGCAGTAGTTCGAGTAATGAAGATTTTTGTGAGGTAAGTGATTCATGAAAGGTATAGGTTATTGTTAGTCAGGGCCAGTCGTATGTGGGGATTATTAATAGTCAGATTGCGTTGGGCTAAAAATATTGTGTGTCAGCTTAGTGATGATCCGAATAAGTAAAGAGAGAAATGTCTGAGTACGTTCAGTTCTGCTCAGCTGTTTGAAAATCAAATAACGTAAGGGGTTTATCAGCACAGTAATTCATAAATTTTTATAAGGGGACGTTTCAAGAGTAATTGGATGCCTTCCTGAAGAGTTTCATGCCAGATTCTTCAAAAAATGTTCAAATGTGTGTGAAATCTTATGGGACTTAACTGCTAAGGTCATCAGTCCCTAAGCTTTCGCACTACTTAACCTAAATTATCCTAAGGACAAACGCACACACCCACGCCCGAGGGAGGACTCGAACCTCCGCCGGGACCAGCAGCACACTCCATATGCCAGATTCTGTCCAACTGGCGCGTTTGATCGTCAAAATCCCGAGCTGGATGGAGGGCCCTGCCCATAATGTTCCAAACGTCTTCAACTGGTGAGAGATCCGGCAACCTTGCTGGCCAAGGCAGTGTTTGACGAGCACGAAGACAAGCAGTAGAACTGTCGCCGTGTGGTGCGGGCGGGCATTATCTTGCTTAAATGTAAACCCAGGATGGCTTGGCATGAAGGGCAGCAAAACGGGGCGTAGAATATCGTCGACCTACCGCTGTGCTGTAAGAGTGCCACGATTGACAACCAAAGAGGTCCTGCTATGAAATGAAATGGAACTCCAGACCATCAATCCTGGTTGTCGGGCAGTATGCCGCGCGACACTTAGGTAGGTATCCCACCGCACCAGACACGTCTTCGGCCTGGGATCTCATTGACTGGAGTATAACTGTCTTCAGTGGTGAGTCCCGCTTCGAAATAAGCCTCGACGACCAGCGAAGACGCTCCGGACAGCGGTGGGATACCTACATAACTGTCGTCTGCCATACGGCCCGAATAAGCGGCAGTTGGACAGAATTTGCCACAACGTCCCTCAGGAGGACCTTCAACAACTCTATCAATCCATACCAAGCCGAATAACTACTTGCATAAGGGTAAGAGGTGGACCAGTGAGATACTGACGTGCCTAGTTTGTGAAGCTGTTCCTCTTGAATATTTTTCTGATATCGTAATCATTTTTTTTTGTTTTTATACAGGGTGGTACAAAAAGGTACGGCCAAACTTTCAGGAAACATTCCTCACACACAAATAAAGAAAAGATGTTATCTGGACATGTGTCCGGAAACGCTTAATTTCCATGTTAGAGCTCATTTTAGTTTCGTCAGTATGTACTGTACTTCCTCGATTCGCCCCCAGTTGGCCTAATTGAAGGAAGGTAATGTTGACTTCGGTGCTTGTGTTAACATGCGACTCATTACTCTACAGTACTAGCATCAAGCACATCAGTACGTAGCATCAACACGTTAGTGTTCATCACGAATGTGGTTTTGCAGTCAGTGCAATGTTTACAAATGCGAAGTTGGCAGATGCCCATTTGATGTATGGATTAGCACGGGGCAATAGCCGTGGCGCGGTACTTTTGTATCGAGACAGATTTCCAGAACGAAGGTGTCCCGACAGGAAGACGTTCGAAGCAATTGATCGGCGTCTTAGGGAGCACGGAACATTCCAGCCCATGACTCGCGACTGGGAAAGACCTAGAACGACGAGGACACCTGCAACGGACGAGGCAATTCTTCGTGCAGTTGACGATAACCCTAATGTCAGCGTCAGAGAAGTTGCTGCTGTACAAGGTAACGTTGACCACGTCACTGTATGGAGAGTGCTACGGGAGAACCAGTTGTTTCCGTACCATGTACAGCGTGTGGAGGCACTATCAGCAGCTTATTGGCCTCCACGGGTACACTTTTGCGAATGGTTCGTCCAACAATGTGTCAATCCTCTTTTCAGTGCAAATGTTCTCTTTACGGATGAGGCTTCATTCCATCGTGATCAGACTGTAAATTTTCACAGTCAACATGTGTGGGCTGACGAGAATCCGCACGCAATTGTGCAATCACGTCATCAACGCAGATTTTCTGTGAACGTTTGGGCAGGCATTGTTGGTGATGTCTTGATTGGGCCGCATGTTCTTCCACCTACGCTCAATGGAGCACGTTATCATTATTTCATACGGGATACTCTACCTGTGCTGCTAGAACATGTACCTTTACAAGCACGACACAACATGTGGTTCATGCACGATGGAGCTCCTGCACATTTCAGTCGAAGTGTTCGTACGCTTCTCAACAACAAATTCGGTGACCTTTGGATTGGTAGAGGCGGACCAATTCCATGGCGTCCACGCTCTCCTGACCTCAACCCTCTTGACTTTCATTTATGGGGGCATTTGAAATCTCTTGTCTACGCAACCCCGGTACCAAATGTAGAGACTCTTCGTGCTCGTATTGTGGAGGACTGTGATACAATACGCCATTCTCCAGGGCTGCATCAGCGCACCAGGGATTCCATGCGACGGAGGGTGGATGCATGTATCCTCGCTAACGGAGGACATTTTGAACATTTCCTGTAACAAAGTGTTTGAGATTACGCTGGTAAGTTCTGTTGCTGTGTGTTTCCATTCCATAATTAATGCGTTTTGAAGAGAAGTAATAAAATGAGCTCTAATATGGAAAGTAATCGTTTCCGGACACATGTCCACATAACATATTTTCTTTCTTTGTGTGTGAGGAATGTTTCCTGAAAGTCATCGGCTGGTACGTACTTCTCAGTTCAATAAACCTTACCAACAGCCGTGTATACGGCTATTGGTAAAGTTTATTGAATTAAGATCTACCAATTTCCGTCCCATTCGGATAATTCATTCGTGGTGCGTATTTCTTTCTTTCTTTCTTTCTTTCTTTCTTTTTTTTTTTTTTTGCAATCGTAGTTTCTAAGAACACCTTTCACACCATTTCTCTACCGTTCCATTCTTGGATAGCACTCGGAAATTTAAAATTTTATTTTATAGCGGTGGCCATTTCTACTTACGTAGGCAGGAGTCAACAAAATACTTTGGTATCCCAAGGGGTACTGGTCATCGTGATTTTGTGAAAAGATCTCGCTTCAATGATAACAGTTACAGCCATCTGGGAGTATGCCTACACAGTGATTCAAAGTTACAGAACCACATAAAACTACTTATAGGGAAAGAAGATGCCAGACTGGAAGAATCCTCGGGAAGTGTAATCCACCTACGGAGGAGGTAGCTTACAATACCCTCTTTCGACCAATATAGTAACAGGTAGGACGGATAAAGGGAAAAAAACAACAGATCCAAAGAAGAGCAGGACGTTTCGTCACGGGTTCGATTAGTAAGCTCTAATGCGTCACGAGAGTGCTTTCCAGCCAGTCACAGACGCTGGAAGAGGCGATATCCATCAGGGTGTGGTTTACTGTTCGAATTCCGAGTTCGTACGTTCATTGAAGAGACAAGCATTATTTTGCTTCCTCCTACAGGGTATATCAAAAAGAATCATCCAATTTTAAAAAATCGTAACTATTGTGTTATTTCAAATATGTGCGCGAGCAACGTACTGTTGAAAAGAAAAGAGCAAACTCTCGAGTTTTACCTGGTTCCCGCTAGGTAGCAGCAGTATGCACCCACTTAAGTTCTAGTGAAAATTGTGTCGGGACAATAGAAAGCGTTTTGTGTTTTACGTTTTGCGCAGTGCGGGACAGTAATATCTGTTCAGTGTGACTTTCGTACTAGGTATGGTGTGGATTCTCCTACAGTGCAAAGCATTATACGATGGCATGAACAATTCCGAGAAACAGGTTGTCTGTGTAAAGGCAAATCGCCGGGCCGTCCCCGAGTGTCTGACACAGACGTCGAACGCATCCGCCATGGTTTCAGAAGGAGTTGGCAGAAATAAGTGCGCCGTGCAGCTCGACAGCTCAACATGCTCCCGATGTCCGTCTGGCGTGTGTTGCGTCCACGTTTACACATGAGACCGTACAAAATTCAGCTACTGCAAGCTCTTCGTGAAGATGACAAATAACAACGTGTGGAGTCCCGTAATTTCGTTCTTGGCAAGATAGAGAATGAAAGTTTTCTTCCACGTTTAGTGTTCACTGAAGACGCAACCTTCCATTTAAATGGAATGAGAATATGGGGTACGGAACAATCACATATAGTTGTACAACATGATAGGGACTCTCCAAAATTTAGTACGTTTTGTTTTCTGCAGTTTCACAGGAAAAGGGTACGGTCTATTTTTCTTTGCCGAGGCCGGCCGCTGTGGCCGAGCGGTTCTAGGCGCTTTAGTCCGGAACCACTCTTCTGCTACGGTCGCAGGTTCGAATCCTGCCTCGGGCATGGATGTGTGTCATGTCCTTACGTTAGTTAGGTTTAAGTAGTTCTAAGTCTAGGGGACTGATGACCTAAGATGTTAAGTCCCATAGTGCTTAGAGCCATATTTTGCCGAGAACACTGTTACAGGAAGCACATATATCGATATGCTTGAGAACTTTCTTTTCCCACAGTTGGAGATTGATTCGAAGGAATTCATTTACCAACAGGACGGGGCACCGCCACACTGGTATCTGGAAGCGCAGAAATTTTTAAATGACTAGATTACTAAACGATGGATCGGTCGCACTGGAGCAAATATTTCAGCCTTACATTACTGGCCTCCAAGGTTACGAATCATTTTTAGGCCGGCAACCCCCCACCCGTCCCAACCACATATGACAGAAAGAAAAAAAATTATCCCTCACTCTATTTTCGCTGTTCATGCAGTAAAACTGCAGCATGAAGTATAACGTTTTAAATTATTAAGTCTTTAATGGTAAATCCATTCGCGACAACTTTTGCAAACAATAACCACATACACCAGTGAATGTACTAGCAAAGTTATATCATTGTGCTGCACGTCGTTCAGGAGTTATGACGCCATGAAAACTGAGATGCGTGAAAATCTGCCGCATCATGAATGACGTTTAAATTTATTACTTCCTTGCTACTAACTCTGTTCGCAGACAGTATCTGCATATATTGCTGAATGTATCTAGAAATATACGTCATTGAACGACATATATTTCAGAATGTATGACCTCATAAAAACTGAGATACGTGAAAAACTGCCGCATCACGCATAGGTTTTAATTTATTACATATATACTATGATTTCTACTTACAGAATTTTTTGACTGTAGCCAATTATACCACTGGATGTAACAGCAAAATTATGTCGTTCTACGTCACACAGTTCAGGAGATACGATGTCATGAAACTGCAGGGCGGAAATCTCCAGAGGTGCAGGTGAAATATGTGTACAAATATCAATGAAATGTGTTAAATATATGTGCGTATGTGAGCAAAGCCAAGGATAAAATTTCCCATGCTCAACCCATGGAACGATTTTAGTTAAATTTAGTACACATATTAGTTACGATCTAGCAAGAAATACTGTGGGGGTTAGAATCAAAATGGTTCAAGTGCCTCTGAGCACTATGGGACTCAACATTGGAGGTCATCAGTCCCCAAGAACTTAGTAGTATTTAAACCTAACTAACCTAAGGACATCACACACATCCATGCCCGATTCAGTATTCGAACCTGCGACCGCAGCAGGTTAGAATCACCAGCCTCCTATTTGCATTGAGATGATAAAGTGGAGAGAGAAGATGGTAGGAGGAGATGAACAGAGAGAGAGGGAGAAGGAGGAGATGGACAGTGAGAGTGTGGAGGAGGAGATCGACAGAGAGAGTGGGATGAAGTGATGGAATAAAAGGACGTGGGGAGGAGATGGACAGAGGGAAAAGGTGCAATGGAGGGAGAGGGAGGAGCAGATGGCCACAGATAGGAGGGAGTAGCAGCTGGACAGATAGAGGGGTGCAGGGAGAGAGATGTGGCGGTCGAATGGTGGCCAGTAGATTGCCCTGTCTCTGCAGATTGTTCTCTCCTCGGCCGAACACCTCACGCACGCCACAAGGTGTCAAGTTGGTGTGTGCTGTTGCTCTGCCTTGCTGAGAATATTCACTCAGCCGTTCATCTTCTGCGAGTTGCTTCAATTCGTACTAAACAGTTTCTGGACATACCGCTGAGCGATAACAGTTTGGTGAAAGGATCGTGTTATGACACGGACACCAGGCATTGCGAACGAAAAACTGATCTTGAGACTATGCAACGGCTCTTCAAAGGACTGATGGGCATTTCCTGAATCACAAAGTCGCATTTTCTGGAGTTCGCATACTCTGACAAGCGGAACCGCGCCTCGTCAGAATGAAACCGAAAACAGAGAATTCAAAAGTCCTGATTCACTTCACGCAGAAACCAACTGGTGCATCAAAATCACGGTTCCCAACATTTTCTGTGATGGGCAGATCTTCTGTTCATTTGTGCGTCAGTCTTATTGTAAATATCTTCCAGGACGGTTTTATTTTGCCCGACCCTATAAGCTTGTTTGGGCAGACGCCACACACAAACTCGATCTGTTGTCAAAATCAGGATGCATTTTAGTACCATGGAGCTTACTCCAAGGCACCCCCACTAAAATCCATGGGATGATATTCAGTAGTTGCCCCAGAAATCTAGAGTTATTGTTCCAGAAGCTGTGTCCATTCGTTCGTAAACGCCACAGTCAGCCATTAACTCACAACGCATTCTTAGCAACTTTGATGTTACGAGAGCGTTTAAGCCTAACGAGTGCAATAAATCCTTATGGAGAAAAAATACGAAATCATCTTAATTTATATAATTAATTTTAAACGCTAGTCAAAGACCATAGTGAATTACACTACTGGCCATTAAAATTGATACAACACGAAGATGGCGTGATACAGACGCGAAATTTAACCAACAGGAGGAAGATGCTGTGATATGCAAATGATTAGCTTTTCAGAGCATTCACTCAAGGTTGGCGCCGGTGGCGACACCTACAACGTGCTGCCATGAGGAAAGTTCCAACCGATTTCTCATACACAAACAGCAGCTGACCGGCGTTGCCTGGTGAAACGTTGTTGTGATGTCTCGTGTAAGGAGGAGAAATGCGTACCATGACGTTTCCGACTTTGATGAAGGTCGGATTGTGGCCTATCGCGATTGCGCTTTATCGTGTGCGACATTGCTGCTTGCGTTGGTCGCGATCCAATGACTGTTAGCAGACTATGGAATCGGTGGGTTCAGGAGGGTAATACGGAACGCCGTGCTGGATCCCAACGACCTCGTATCACTAGCAGTCGAGATGACAGACATCTTATCCGCATGGCTGCAACGGATCTGGCAGCCACGTCTCGATACCTGAGGCAACAGATGGGGACGTTTGCAAGACAACAACCATCTGCACGAACAGTTCGACGACGTTTGCAGCAGCATTGCCTATCAGCTCGGAGACCGTGGCTGCGGTTACCTTTGACGCTGCATCACAGACAGGAGCGCCTGCGATGGCGTACTCAACGCCGAACCTGGGTGCACGAATGGCAAAACGTCATTTTTTCGGATGAATCCAGGTTCTGTTAACAGCATCATGATGACATCGTGGTGAAAGCACATTGGAAGCGTGTGTCCGTCATCGCCATGCTGGTATATCACCCGGCGTGATGATATGGGGTGCCATTGGTTACACGTCTCGGTCACCTCTTGTTCGCATTGACGGCACTTTGAACAGTGGACGTTACATTTCAGATGTGTTACGACCCGTGGCTCTACCCTTCATTCGATCCCTGCGAAACCCTACATTTCAGCAGGATAATGCACGACCGCATGTTACAGGTCCTGTACGGGACTTTCTGCATACAGAAAATGTCCGACTGCTGCTCTGTCGAGCACATTCTCCAGATCTCTCACAAATTGAAAACGTTTGGTCAATGGTGGCTGAGCAAGTGGTTCGTCACAATACGCCAGTCACTACTCTTGATGAACTGTGGTATCGTGTTGAAGCTGCATGGGCAGCTGTACCTGTACACGCCATCCAAGCTTTGTTTGACTCAATGCCCAGGCGTATCGAGGCCGTTATTACGGCCAGAGGGGGTTGTTCTGGGTACTGATATCTCAGGATCTATGCACCCAAATTGCGTGAAAATGTTCTCACATTTCAGTTCTAGTATAATATATTCGTCCAATGAATACCTGTTTATCATCTGCATTTCTTATTGGTGTAGCAATTTTAATCGCCAGTAGTGTATATCAACCACAACAAACGTGTGGTTTCATTAACGGAAATCACTTACGCATCCGTAAAAATCACGAGCACAGTGTTAAACATAGTGTTCCTTAGAATAGGCAGCGCTACATAAATACTTGTATGCAGAGGATTCGAGTAGTGTTCCCATAGAAATATTGTGAATCTAGGGCAGCTGCATATTAATGGGACAAGCAGCTTACAAAGTCAGTCTAAACATCACTACGTAAGAGAAATCAGGTTCAATTCTCTTGTTAATAAATCTTCATCACTGTCTCTATATTTTTTCTTAAATAATACCAAGGCAACAGCTACACAGCTGCTTAACAAAGACTGTTGCGGGCTCACATCCCTGAAAATATTGCTCCGTTTCTAATGAGCAGGAAGTCACAAACTCTCGTCAACTCATATATTTAGCCAATTAGCAGTCAGAAAACTTGTTTTGAGTTACAAGAGAGTATGTGCCGCTGCTCACATAGCACGCTGAATGAACAGGAAAAATAGCGGACCGAGAAAATTGGTCTCTAGTTCACAAAGATAAAGTAAAATTACGAAGTAACTGCCTTCCTTAAACGGCACTCGTCAATAATTTGAAGCGTGAGCGATAGTCAGCGTTGCTATTTGATTTAAGTAACTAATAAAGCAAAACCATTTCAGAAGAGCAATCATACGTTTAGGAAACAGTTAATGTATCTCAGCTCTGTAGTGGAGCCAGAATTTTTTATGTTTAACGGAAGTACTATCTCACAACTAGAATGTATATGAGCGTCATGGAGCCGAAAGAATAAAACGAACACCTACCAAAAAGATGGATGATCGAGATTTCAATTTGGGTCAACGTCGAGACAGCGGGGTAGTTAACGATTGAGTACGAGCTCGGAATGGACAAGTATGTGTAACGAATTCGGCTATAGACTTTTCAAATAAATCCTCCGGCTTCGGTTTCTACTACAGTTCTCGATCCAGAGGCAGTCGGCTGTAAGTCAGATTTTCATCACACAGAGTTTACTACCAAGTAAAAGAGGGGTGGTGACATATGGCGTAGGAACAGAATATGATCTACATCTACATCTACATGTAGATACTTACTCTGCAAGGAACACACTGCACAAGGTACATATTACGGTGCACAGTGGATGGTATCTTGTAGCACTGCTAATCAATTTCTTTCCAGTTCCACTCGCAAATGAAGCGAACGTCTGTCTAGTGCTTCCGTATAAGCTCTGATTTCTTTTAATTTGTCTGGCACGAGAATCTTTCTACAGGCTGTGGCCGGTTCTCTAAACTATGTCAATAATGTTTCTCGAAAAGAACGTCGTCTTACCTCCAAGAAGATATCCCACTTGAGTTCACGAAGCATTTCAGTAACACTCACGTCTTGATTGAACCTACTGATAACAAATATCTCATTGCTTCGCTGTCTTCCTTTAATCTGATTTAATAAGGGTCCCAAATACTCTATCAGTACTCAAGAATATGTCTTACAAGTGTTCTGTACGCGGTCACATTGCTAGATCAGGTACACTTTACTAGAATTCTCCCAGTAAACCAAATTCGATCTACAACAGACCTTGAAACATCCTGGCAGATTAAAACTATGTGCCGGACCGAGACGCGAATTCGGGTCCTTTGCCTTTCGCAGACAAGTTCTACACCATCTGAGTTACCCAAGCACGACTCACGCCCCGTCCTCGCAGCTTTATTTCTGCCACTATCTCCTCTCCTACTTTCCAAACTTGACAGAAGCTCTCCAGCGAACCTTGCAGAACTAGCACACCTGTAAGAAAGGATATAATGGAGACATAACTTTGCCACAGCCTGGGGGATGTTTCTAGAATGAGATAGCTCAGATGGTAGAGCACTTTCTCGCGAAAGGCAAAGTTCCCGAGTTCGAGTCTTGGTCCGGCACACAGTTTTAATCAACCAGAAGTTTCATATCAGTGCACACACCGCTGCAGAGTGAAAATATCATTCTACAACCGGCCTTATTTGCTAGTTTCATTTCATGTTGGTGGTTTGCAACGTTACGCCTAAATATTTAATCGACTTGACTGTGTCAGCAGCATACCAATAATACCACATTCGAAAGTTACACGAGATTATCCTACTTATCTGCATTAACTTGAATTTCTCCGCCAAGCTACCATTTATCATGCGAAATAGCAGTTGTTGTCTCTCCGTCCGAACAGGCCATGAAGGCCCAACGGTACCGACCGGCCACTGTGTCGTCCTCAACCTACAGGCTGAAATGAAGGGACATGTGGTCAGCACACCGCTTTCCCGACCGTATGTCAATTTACGAAACCGGAGCCGCTACTTCTCAGTCAAGTAGCTCCTCAGTTTGCCTCACAAGGGCTGAGTGCACCCCGCTCGCCACAGAGCTCGGCAGAGAGGATGGTCACCCATCCAAGTGCTAGCCCAGCCTGACAGCCCTTAACTTCGGTGATCTGACGGGAACCGGTGTTACCACTGCGACAAGGCCGTTGGCAGTTATTGTCTAAGTCATCCTATATCATCCTAAAGCCACTAGAAAATGATACTTTCTGTTACACAACACTGTCATCAGGAAACAGTCGCAGATTCCTGCTTGCCCAATCCGACAGATCATTTATGTATATATAGTACAAGACCAGTCGCACCACATTTCTCTGTCGCACTCCTGGCGATATCCTTGCCTCTGGTTTCTGTACCAAACCACAGTTGATGGTATTGATCTTCAATTTTTCGAGTTTCTTTTTCACAGTTCTTATATGCAGGAATCACCAGGGGTTTCCTCCAGTCTCTTACAAACATGCTCTGGGTGAGACATTCTCGGTAAATGGAAGCTAAGTTGGGGGCTAATGCCGAAGGGTACGCTCAATAAAAACGAATTAGGATTCCATCCGGACATAGCGACTTATTTGTTCTTAACTTCTTCAGATGCTTTTCATTGCCAGGGATGCTTATTACTATGTGCTCAATAAGGCAGGTTGAGCAGCGATCGACGTCTGAATGATTGTCCTGCTTCAATGATTTTTTAAACGTGAAATCTGAAGCTTCAGCTTGCCTGTTGTTGTCTTACCTCATCAGACTGCTTGATCTGCAACCCGTTTAGCGATTTTACGTAGGACTAGAATTTTCTGGAAAGAACTTTTGCTAACGTATGACAGTGGAAGTTATGTGCTTCGTGCATCGATCTTTTTATAGAAACACGAATTTCTACTAACTTCCTACTAATTTGTTACCAGATCCTGCGGAAAAATCACCTATTATATTCCAAATAACACAAAAGAGCGCCATAGCATGGAGAGACGTGACACGGTGAAGGATGATGGCTGCCGGCTACCTACAAGTGACGAAAATCTCATCCACCATCGAGATTCGAATCAGCCGTTACCTGTTCGAGTGTTCCTGCACTAACATGTCATGATCAGTAATTAGGAATGGAATTAGAGATCGAATCGAATGAAATTCCAATAGTTCAGTAACATCTTTTTCATTACGATAAAATATCTATAAATTTACGTTTGAAGAATGTCATAATTAACTATCAAAAAGCTGCTGCAAGAATATATTCCACTTTGACGAGTCTAGTTTCAATTAAACGATTATCTTCAATGACCTAATTATGTGCATTTGGGTATAAAATATATTTGAATGTCGGAACACTTTTAAATCTTCACGATAGGCACATAAACGCGAACGGAGCGCCGTAGTCAGTCCCCTGAAGGAATCTGCCCTCTGTTTGCAATCACTGCTTCAGCGTCCTGTTCACCTGTCAGCCCGTTATTTAGCAGTAAGGACAACCGAGACAGTACAGATTGGCAGAATACGCGTTTTAACAGTACACAGAGATGTTAAAGATTTGCGGTGTAGCTGGGCGTTAAGGCAGAGCTGCACAACGCGTCTCAAGAATGTCTCACGAATCGTCCCAGTCCGTCACATAACATTTTCGTCCGACAACAATTACATTTCCGACAAACTAGGACGTTAACAACTAGGTGGATTGGCTGTGTTGCCCTATGGTCGTGCGTCGGCTTTGAAGATGACGTTCTCCGTCACGTAGAAGATAACCCAACGACTACTCGAAACGTTGTCCATGCCATGAATGTGCTCCGTGCGAGCGTCGAGCGTGTTCCGCATGACCAGCAACTCCACCCTTACCACCCTTGCCTCCGGCAGATTTTCCACTAAGTGTCAGTTTCTGCACGTGGCTTCTACATCACTGTGTTGCCGAGCCCGAATTTCCACGCCGCGTTCTTTACGCGAATGAAGCTCACTTCACCTGGGAGACTGTTTTAAACTTTCGATCAGTCAAATATGGAATGACGAACATCCTCGTGCCACACATTCGAGTGGATTTCAGAAACGGTTCGGTATGAATGCATGTACTGACATAATTGATAGTCGTCTTATTGGGTTGTATGTTCTCCTGTGTTGCCTCACGGGTCCCAGATACTTAACATTACTGCAAGAGGTACTGGTGGAGTTATTGAAGGTGTGACACTGTAATTCTGTCAGCAAATGTGGCTCCAAGATTATGGTCCGCGCGCGCTTTCTGCACGTGACTTACGCGAACATCTCAGCCAAACACACTATGAAAGGTGGATAAGTAGAGGTAGATCAACTCCTTCATTTGAATTAATTCTTCTCGACTTTTCTTGTGGGGCCATGTGGGAAGTCTTGTGTATGAGACTCGTGTAAAGTCGGGAGAAGATCTTGCACGAGTTCTGGCGGCAGTAGGAATTATTCAGCATACACCAGGTTGAATGTGTATGAAAGCATGAGTCACACGTAACACGTTGTGCAAAGAACAGCAGTAGCGCAATGTGGAGCGGCTCCTCTCTGGATCACACATGTCACAGCTCATTGTCGTCACTGTGTGCCTGCCCTGAATCGAGGGATTCGAAAGTGATCCGATCTTCAAACTTATTTTACACCCAAACGAAACGTTCCAGGATATGGGTTCTTTATCAAAACTTTATCTATTACGTGTCCTCTACAAACTCTAGAAGACTTTAATAGGAAAATAGTAATTGGAAATACAATATATATAAGACATCTTGATGTACACCATGAGTAGCACTTAGAGATATTTAATAGCCAGACCGGTATTCAGGTATGTATCCTATCATCAGTCGTAACGTATCAGACGCAACATATCGATTTTTTTCTTTAACAGTTATTTCTCAGCACAGCAACTTACTTACAAGCTTTTCAGGCTATTTCTTACACGCACACAAACACACACACACACACACACATATATTACACATATATATATTAAACTTAGTTTCGACAGTAAAGATTGTATTCTTACAGTGGCATTTTGGTAATTAGTAACGACGTTCATCGAATATAGCTTCAGTTTAACCCCTTAATGACGAGTGTCGTGAACTCGCATCACACCAATGCAGAGTTAATAACTGGAAGATTAACTGTTTTTGAATGCCAGTGTCAGTAGATGCTGATTCTTCATGAAGCTACCAAGCTGAGCATTTTGGGTACTTCTAAAGCGCCGCAGTTTCTTATTTTTATCTTTCATCTAGCTATTTATTCAGGCATTAACGGGTTCAGAAAAGCGCCGGAGATACTACGCTTTTGCAACTACGTCGATACTGCAGAATTTCTGTAAGGTGTTTATTGTACCCTGTAGTAAGATTTTTCACCTTCCATTCGCAGGTGAAGCGTGAAATGAACGATCGGTTGTATGAATATGTGTGAACGATTGTTTGACGTGTTTCATCTTCACGTTCCTGATGAAGCTGTGCGAAGAATGTTCAAAAATATACACAGTTTTCACCATGAAGAACAGTTCTTGGGATTACCTAAGACAACTTTCGTGAAATATTAAGCGTCGTTCTTGGAGTGTTTGTGAGCTATAAGTTTTTAAATAGCGTTTCCTGACACACACACACACACACACACACACACACACACACACACACACACACAGGCATTATGCCTGAGAAATAAATTTGAGAACTTTTTAGAACTCCACAATAGTTGGAGCATGCTTCTGAATCTCTTTCTTTTACGGTAGAAGAGTCTCTCACAACCTTTATTCTGCGTGAGAGAAAATACACAAATTTAAAGTACGCAAAGGTTTTGATGGAAAATACGATGTTTTTGATACCAACAAGAAAGAGTGTTAGGTTTTTGTTAGTTTTGAACAATTAGTTTAGCTGCTAGGTGAGGGCGATTATCCAAATTAATATAACGTTTCAAAACGCATTTTCATATAAGGCAAGCTACCGGTAGCTGTTACGCCCCTAAAAATATATAATACTAGGCATATTTGTACAAAATTGGTTAGTGAGGCTGATCAGTTTTGGTGGTATTACCTATACACTCATGAAGTTGACAACAGCGAGACTGGGCTGCCCTTAAATGATGTAGGTGCATAATGGTGGGCAGCAGGTCCTGGTTTCCGTTGTTGTTAATATCACATTTCATGTGCGTTAGAGGCGTAATTCGATTCTCATTCGGTGGCGTCGCTAAAGCCTGACCATTAACCGCGCCTGTTTTAATCTTGACGACGGCCCCACAAATTAATGTGCTATTATCGCTGAACGGATAAACGTCGCCCGTAAACCGGGGGCTCGTTTAATGGTATTTGATAATCACTGGGGAAACGTGTACCAAACAAAGTGGCGCATATTCTGCTGTGTGACGGTGGCAGCCCAACTCTTCCTGCCTAGCGTTTCTCGCTCCTTTATTTTTACCTGACATTGGGAATTGCTTGCAATGGCCAAGTTTTATCGGATTTCTTGCCATTGCGTGTACATTCCTTTCTTATTCTCTGACGTTGCCTTTAGGCTAAAATTATTAAAACTTCAGCTGTGGTGCTTTATTTACCATTTTCATCGTCGTACAATAATAACGAGATTATCAGAAGAATTGCAACAAAGAAATACGTTAAAGGAATTCTCTACTACCTTCTTAATCAATTAACGAATTTTAAAATAAGTCTTAAAAAACCACCTGCACGTTCGCGTACAGAAATCAAGCGCTTCCTTATTTATTAGTTAGTTTTTTGGGGGGTGGGAGAGGACATCTCTAAAATTTCGTAAATGGCTCCAGATAGTAAAACAAATACTCTAGTAAATGATATTATGCAAAAGGCCGAGTAGTTTATTCTATGATTAACACTGTTAATTGTTTTATGTACCAAGATGTTCGAGCAACAGAATTTTTAGGTGCAGCTCACTACTTTCCATAGAAACATTAGAGAGCTTATGAGAAGAAAAGTACATTTGTGAAGCACATGCAAATGCTCGCAAAAAACATCCTGTAAATTTATGAAGTGCGACAGAGAGGTCTGTCGACACATCACAGTTTCTGCCTCCTTACCTGTTGTTTGCGCCGCAGTTAAGATAAAACTGAACTGTTTTCTGTACACTTCAGCTTCATAAGTAGCATATTCCTTGCCTGCTTTTATGAAAAGTATCACTGTGACCAGTGTCTTATGGTACGTCATCTTACTCCTCTATTGCTAATGGTAACAGATTGATGTTCAGAAAGAGCCCTACCGAAGTCTCGTTTTATCCTGATTTTTATATCCTAGGGAGTTCCAAAATCTCTCAGACGAATGTGCCCTACCCTGCTCCTTGTGGGTGGAATTTGGAAAGTACCGTATCTAACATGAACTGGACACACATAATATTTCATAAACGGTTCAAGATATCAGGATATCTATACAGTATTTCCGCGGACTGATAGTATTATTAATATTCCATTAATAAATAATATCATTCAACTGAAAAAATAACTATTGCTGCTCCAATATCACGTAGGCAAAATGTTACGAGTATTAACCATTTAGAATAATATTTGTCCCATTACATACTATCAGTCCGCGGAAACACTGTTTAGATATCCTGATATCTTGAACCGTTTATGAAATATTATGTGTGTCCAGTTCATGTTGGATACGTCACTTTCCAAATTCCACCCACAAAGAGCAGGGTAGGGCACATTCGTCTGAGAGATTTTGGAAGTCCCTAGGATATAAAAATCGGGATAAAACGAGAATTTGGTAGGGCTGTTTCTGAACATCCATCTGTTACCATTAGCAAAGCGCTACCATGATCAGTTCTGGCTTCTAAACTGTCTGATTACTGAACAGAGAACATGTAATACCATGTATGTTCGGATTCTGTATAGAGTCGATCCACGGACACTGAGATGTCGGAATGAACCTGTTAGTAGGTTTTACCATGCTGCCTGCATTGCAACCTTTTTATTTCAAAGCCGATTTGGCAGTAAGGAACATAGAGAACAACGGAATATGCTATTCCATGAAGTCCCACAGGTGGTTAATGAAATTAAGAGTTACTGATTGTGACGGTCACTTAGTATGACCGAAGTCTGTCCTTCGTTCTTCTAACCATTTCAGAACAGGGTATGCGCGTTGTGATGTTGTATTGTTCTCTAGATAGATATCGGCCCTGTTTGGAAAAAGGTATAACACTGTACAAAGCATCCGCTTAGTAAGAAGAAGGTGATATGGGCCATGTGTTGCAGACAGAAAGGTGTATATCGTGAAAACAGGTCTAATACCATACATTATCCTCCGATAGCCAATACTGAGGACACCATGGTGACACTAAATACTTACATGCCTGTCTATAGAGTTGAGTAAAAAGTCGCTAGACTAGAAGACCATCCTAACTGAGTCATCAGCCGTCGTGTTGGTGGGGTCGTGACTGCAGCCGAAACATATCCACAATGATGTGATGAGAGATGCGATTGGTGAAGTAGGTGATAACTTGCTTAGGCCACGCACGCGATTGTGTGGTGCCGTTTATCAGGTGCATGAGATCGTGTTGATCACTGACGCATTGGGCGGTCAGTTGCGCCTATTCTGGCCTTGAGTCTGTTAAGTTAAAAGAATTCAGTGAAATGTCACCACCAGCGTCAAGAGTCGAACTGGCTACCTATGAGCCGAGTGTTCCCAGAACAAACTTGTTCCAGTGACTTAGGCTACTGCGGCTGGCATCTGTCGTTGGCATCTGATTTGCTTGACTATTATAGTCGGTAACGTCGCTGGTGTTACTTTAAGGTCTCCTCTACTATACTCATAGTATGCCCTTCGTACATGTTAAAAGGCGCTTAATGCTGTTTACGAAGGCAAGATCGTTTGTAACATAGCTAAGCAAATCTTTATCTTTTTTTACTTGAGACAAATAAGTTACACGCAATGTTTCGATAAGAATAACCGAGTTTTTATTTTTTAATGGGGGTGTTGGCAATCGTAAGATAAAAAAGGTACCTCTGCATTTGTTTACAGCCTCGAACTCTTTCACAAGTGTTGTGTGTTAATTTGTAGCATCCCCTACATTTGTCCAACCGGGAAGTAATGCGAAGGTTATTTAATTCTTTGGTGAAGGCCTCACTGAACCAGAGCACCAAATACTAGCGATGAAAGTTTCTTCCACACCGGCAAGCAGAACACGCAGTCTACGTGAATCCACAACCGCACGAACATGTGTAAGCGACTTAGACATGAAGGTGCGTTGCGTAAGTAACAACATGTGTCACAACACTCGTACTATCTATTAGTAGCAGTTTTCTATCGTGTGTTAACATGTTTGTAGTCTGAACAACTGTGGCTGTACTAAAACTGTTTGTTACATATATGCTACTGCGCGGAGTGGCCACGCGGTTTGAGGCGTCATGTCCCGGACTGCGCGGCCCCTCCCGCCGGAGGTTCGAGTTCTCCCTCGGGCATGGGGGTGTGTGTTGTTCTTAACATGAGTTAGTTTAAGTAGTGTGTAAGTCTAGAGACCGATGACCTAAGCAGTTTGGTTCCTTAGGCATTCACACACACACACACACACACACATATATATATATATATATATATATATATATATACTGACAGTAGAAAAATCTCAACGCAAAATAATAGTTAATGTAGAGTAATGAAATTTCGGTAATACATTTATCTAGGTAACACATTTAAGTGATTAACATTGCAAGATTACGAGGTTAATGTAAGCCCGAGGTAAGCCATTGAAAATGTGAAATGCTGGTACATTAATGACCGGTGTAACCGCCAGAATGTTGAATGTAAGCATGCAAATGTGCGTCCATTGTGTTGTATAGGTGCTGGATGTCATTTTGTGGGATGGGGTTCCACTCCTGTTGCACTAGGTCGGTCAGTACAGAACGGTTGGTGCTGGGAGTAGATGACGCTGGAGTTTTCGTCAGATGATGTTCCATTTGTACTCTATTGGACACAGATCTGGTGGTCGAGCAGACCAAGGTAACATATCGACACTCTGTGCGGCGTCTTGGGTTACAACAGCGGTATCTGGGCGTGTGTTATCCTATTGAAAACATCCTGTAGACTGCTGTTGATGAATGGCAGCATAACAGGTCGAATCACCAGAGTGACATACAAATTTGCAGTCGGAGTTCGTGGGATAACCAAGAGTGTGCTCCAGCTGTCATACGAAATCGCACCCCAGACGATAAATCCAGGTGTAGGTCCAATGTGTCTAGCAAGCAGAGAGATTGGTTGCAGGTCCTCAGCTGGCCTCCTTCTAACCAACACATGGCCATCTTCGGGACCGAGGCAGAAGCAGCTTTCATTAGAAAACACAACAGACCTCCACCCTGACCTCCAATGAACTCTCGCTTGGAGCCACTGAAGTCGCAAATGGCGTTGGTTTGGGGTCAGTGCGTAACAGGGGGTCTCGCTCGAAGCTGCCCTTGAAGCAATAGATTTGTAATAGTCTGTTGTATCACTGTGGTCCCCACTGCCGCTCAGGTTGCTGCTGCAGTACAGTTGCGATGCAGTACAGTTATACACTGAACACGATGATCTTCCGTCTCGTTAGTGCCAAGTGGCCATCAGGAGCACGATCTTCTTGAGACTACATCACCCTGACCATCGCTGCAAGCAGTCATGTACAGTGGCTACATGCCTGTCAAGTATTTCTGCAGTATCGTAAAAGGAAAACCCATCTTCTCGTAGCTGTATTACACGACCTCGTTGAAACTCAGTTAAGTGGTGATCACCTTATGACAAATTGGTAGATATTGAAATAGATAGACGACAGAGGGATACAGAAACAATTAAAATCGCTCAAAAGAGGAAAGGCCGCTGAACGTGATGGGATACCATTTCGATTTTACACAGAGTACGCGAAGGAATTTGCCCCCCCCCCCCCCCCCACCCTCCGCCCTTCTTGCAGCGGTGTACCGTAGGTCTCTAGAAGAGCGTAGCGTTCCAAAGGATTGGTAAAGGGCACATGTCATCCCCGTTTTCAAGAAGGGACGTCGAACAGATGTGCAGAACTATAGACCTACATCTCTAACGTCGATCAGTTGTAGAATTGTGTTCGAGTATAATGACTCTTCTGGAGACTATAAATCTACTCTGTAGGAATCAGCATGGATTTCGAAAAAGACGGTCGTGTGAAACCCAGCTCGCGCTATTCGTACACGAGACTCAGAGGGCCACAGACACGGGTTCCCAGGTAGATGCCGTGTATCTTGACTTCCGCAAGGCGTTCGATACAGTTCTCCACAGTCGTTTTAAGAGCATATAGACTATCAGACCAATTGGATTGAAGAGTTGCTAGATAACAGAACGCAGCATGTCATTCTCAATGGAGAGAAGTCTTCCAAAATAAGAGTGATTTCAGGTGTGCCGTAGGGGAGTGTTGTAGGACAGTTGCTATTCACAATATACATAAACGACCTTTTGGATAACATCGGAAGTTCACTGAGGCTTTTTGCAGATGATGCTATTGTATATCGAGAGGTTGTAACAGTGCAAAATTGTACTGAAATGCAGGAGGATCTGCAACGAATTGACGCATGGTGCAGGGAATGGCAATTGACTCTCAATGTAGACAAGTGTAATGTGCTGCCGATACACAGAAAGAAAGATCCTTTTTCATTTAGCTGCAATATAGCAGGTCAGCAACTGGAAGCACTTAATTCCATAAATTATCTGGGAGTAGGCATTAGGAGTGATTTAAAATGGAATGAACGTATGAAGTTGATCGTCTGTAAAGCGGATGCCAGACTGAGATTCATTGGAAGAATCATAAGGAAATGCAATCCGAAAACAAAGGAAGTATGTTATAGTACACTTGTTCGCCCCCTACTTGAATATTGTTCACCAGTGTGGGATCCGTACCAGATAGGGTTGACAGAAGAGATAGAGAAAATCCGACGGAGAGCAGCGCGCTTCGTTACAGGATCATTTAGTAATCGCGAAAGCGTTACGGAGATGATAAATTCCAGTGGAAGAACCTGCAAGAGAGACGCTCAGTAGCTCGGTACGGGCTTTTGTTGAAGTTTCGAGAATATACCTTCAACGAGGAGTCAAGCATTATATTGCTCCCTCCTACGTATATCTCGCGAAGAGACCATGAGGATAAAATCAGAGAGATTAGAGCCCACACAGGAGCATACCGACAATCTTTCTTTCCACGAACAATACGAGACTGGAATAGAAGGGAGAACCGATAGAGGTACTCAAAGTACCCTCCGCCACACACCGTCAGGTGGCTTGCGGAGTTTGGATGTATATGCAGATGTAGATCATTGACTAACATCAACTCACCACCTACTATCTCAAAGGTAACTAATGCTCACGACCGTGGCAGCCTGTATTTAAAGCAAACCTGAATTTCATCCTCATAGTGGCGCTACCAGTGTCACTCATATGCCACTGGTGCGAAATGTGAACAGGCATCATCTTTCAGATGCAGAAACACGGTACCAACTTGCACATATGTCGCACAACTCCTTATTGGTGTATTTTTTTCCGTTGGCAGACGCATTCTGTCATACATTAATGGTTTCCTCCTCCGCCACTACTGCTAACGTAGTTTTTTTAAAGGCATTAAACTCCCTGCAATGAACTGAACATTAAAATAGCGTACCCTGAAGTTGCTCGGTACGCCTCATATACGGACACTGGAGTAGGAACCTAGCGTGAGAACGAGAGGAGACCGAGAAGTTTACCACAGAGGTCGCCAGTAGTTTTTCGCGACACGAAATTACTCCCGGCGAGAGGGATCCAGGTCACAGGTCTGCGTAGTTAAGGGCTTCGCGACGAGCGTTGTGATTAGCGGACGGCGGAGGGAGGGCGAAATTGGCGTTAATGCCAGTAATGGAGCAGCTAATCAATATGAACGGAACGAAAACTGGAGAACTGCGTTTCCCTTGCCGGCCACCGGTGACCCCTCGTGAGTGCTGTAGTGACCAATTCGCTGTTCGCTGGATTCAGTGTCACCAAGAGACGTGCATTAAATAGTAATCTTCGTAGCAGGACCGCTAACGGAATTCGTCTCGGAACTTTCTGTGTCAAGGAAAATATCGTCAGCGCAGAGAATGTTTCTACAGGCACTTCCGTAAATGTGACGCTAGAAAGCTACACGGTTTTTAAGAGAAAAAGTGTAGTGGCGCTACTACCTAAGTATGATGGCAGCAAATGATGAGATGAAAGACAACATTTTTCAGCCTCCTTCGTTCTTTTTGATAACATTAAACTTGATACCAGTAATGTAAAATGCAGCCACCACTGTCATTTACAATCTACGATGCCACGCTGGACGTAATTACGGCAGAGAAAAATAATCTCTGACAATGACTAAATTCACAGTGCTCGTGAACGTATACGCCAGAAAGTTTCAACATTATAAAAGCCTCTCACTTACCAAACATAATCTGAAAAATACTGAAAACAGCAAGTATATACTTTTGTGATAGGTCAATTTTATATCTGGATGTACAACACCTCGTAAAGATTGTGAACTGTTGAAAGAAACACGAAGTCGATATTAGTTTCTTTACCACAACTCATGTGCTTAGTTACAGTTTCCCCCATATCACATATTACTGATCCACACTAAATGTAATCGTCTAACTACAGTTGTTAGATTCCAGAAGCTAGATAACTAAAGAGATACCTGCCACTATTGAACGTTCGCAGAAACCATTACCTATATTCCACTGAGCACATGGACTTTGCACCGTCCTATCAATCTCAGCATTACGAAGAACAGATTTCGTCTTCTCACGTCTGAAAGAATTCTAAAAAAATTCCTTTACAAATAGGTACTACGATAACATCTCCCGTAATATAGTCCTATCATCTTATTAATGTCTTATTATGGTCGGTAAGTATACTATGGTCCTGTTGCGGAACTTCCACAGCGATTGATGATTATTCTACCTACATCGGTTTGAAATTTGCCGTAATAGATATTATATTTCTGTGCTGTAGCTATGCTTTTTATTTCTACCTGATGTTATTGGGCGGGAAAGGAGGGACTTTTCATATAAGATGGTAGAACGAAAATCAGATAGGATCTATGCCCAGGTACCATTTCAAAATTTGGATGAAATCACTACAGTGTGTCTCCTTTGCTGTCATTTACACAGACGCTCGTAACTCATAACGCAAACACAACGCTACGTTGTACAGTTACGGTAGTTACCACATGAACCTACAGGACAGTCACTATTTTGACACTTCATCAACAGGTGAGAGGATGGCAAACGTGTAACTGCGCCACAAGGTTTTGCTAAGACAGCGATGTGTGGTGTTCCACATTAACACCAAGTTAGTGACACTGGTTTAGATTTACCATGTTTTTATCAATTTTGTGATCACAATGCCCAACGGGCGTGTGTTATGTATGCTGCTCGGTATCCTGGATGACATCATCCAAGTGTCCGAACCGTTCGCTCGATAGTTACATTATTTAAGAAAACAGGAAGTGTTGAGCCACATGTGAAATGTCAACTGCGACCTGCAACAAATGATAATGCCTAAGTAGGTGTTTTAGCTGCTGTCGCGGCTAATCCGCACATCAGTAGCAGACAAATTGCGCGAGAATCGGGAATCTCAAAAACGTCGGTGTTGATAATGTTACATCAGCATCGATTGCACCTGTAGCATATTTCTATGCACCAGGAATTGCATGGCGACGACTTTGAACGTCTTGTACAGTTCTGTCACTGGGCACAAGAGAAATTACGGGACGGTGACAGATTTTTTGCACGCGTTCTAATTAGCGACGAAGCGTCATTCACCAACAGCGGTAACGTGAACCGGCATAATATGCACTATTGGGCAACGGAAAATCCACGATGGCTGCGACAAGTGGAACATCACCGACCTTGGCGGGTTAATGTATGGTGCGGCATTGTGGGAGGAAGGATAATTGGCCCTCATTTTATCGATGGCAATATAAATGGCGCAATGTATACTGATTTCCTACGTAATGTTCTATCGATGTTACTACAAGATGTTTCACTGCACGACAGAATGGCGATGTACTTCCAACATGATGGATGTCCGGCACATAGCTCGCGTGCAATTGAAGCGGTATTGAATAGCATATTTCATTACAGGTGGATTGGTCGTCGAAGCACCATACCATGGCCCGCACGTTCACCGGATGTGACGTCCCCGGATTTCTTTCTGTGGAGAAAGTTGAAGGGTATTCGCTATTGTGATCCACCGACAACGCCTGACCACATGCGTCAGCGCATTGTCAATGCATGTGCGAACATTACGAAAGGCGAACTAATCGTGTTGAGAGGAATGTCGTTACACGTATTGCCAAATGCATTGAGGTTGACGGACATCATTTTGAGAATTTATTGCATTAGTGTGGTATTTACAGATAATCACGCTGTAACAGCATGCGTTCTCACAAAGATAAATGTATCACATTGTAACAACCGAAATAAAATGTTCAACGTACCTACGTTCTGTATTTTGTTTTGGAAAACCGACCTGTTACCAACTGTTCATCTAAAATTGTGAGTCATATGTTTGTGACTATTACAGCGCCTTCTATCACAAAGACAAAAAGTGGTCCAACTAAAACATTCATATTTCTTTACGTACTACACGAATACGTAATAAAAGATGGGGGGTCCTATTTTTTAAAAAAACCGCAGTTGATATCCGTTTCACCTATGGCAGAGCCATCTAGCGGGCCAACCGTAGCGCCATCTGGTTTCCCCCTTCAAGCTAGACGAGTTTCATTCTTTGTAGTTTTTTCCTTTGACACTTATTTCGTGAGATATTTGGCCCGGTCACGATCAATGGTCCACTCTGTATAAGCGGAGTAGAGATGAATGGGGAATCGCACTTGCGACGATACGGGCCGCAAATGGGAAAATGTAATGAAAAAAGCGACTTTGGCAAAGGGCAGATTCTTACAGCCCGGCGCCTGGGAACGAGCATTTTGGAATCGGCGAAGCTGGTAGGCTGATCGCGTGTTAGTGCCGCGAGCATCTACGAAAAGTTGTTGAAGGACGATGAAGCCACGAGGAGATGACAAGGCGTTGAATATTCACGCCAAATCACAGCACGTAGATATTGGAGACTTTCCCTCTCTGTAAAGCAGCGTATGTGGCGATCTGTGGTACATCTGACGAGAGAGCAAAATACTAATGCAGCCACAAGTGTTTCGGATCTACATCTAGGTGAATAATCTGCTATTCACAATAAAGTGCCTGGCAGAGGGTTGAATGAACCACCTTCAAGCTGTCTCTCTACCGTTCCACTCTCGAACGGCACGAGGGAAAAACGAGCACTTAAGTTTTTCTGTGTGAGCCCTGATTTCTCGTATTTTATCGTGATGATCATTTCTCCCTATGTAGGTGGGTGCCAACAGAATGTTTTCGCAATCGGAGGAGAAAACTGGCGATTGAAATTTCACAAGAGATCCCATCGCAACAAAAAACGCCTTTGTTTTAATGATTGCCACTCCAATTCACGTTTCATGTCTGTGACTCTATCTCCCCTGTTTCGTGATAATACGAAACGAGCTGCCCTTCTTTGTACTTTTTCGATATCATCCGCCAGTCCCACACCGCAAAGCAATACTCCAGAATAGGGCGGAAAAGCGTCCTAAGTGTTCTGCCAATGAATCACAGTCTTGGGTTTGCTCTACCGACAATATTATCTATGTGATCTTTCCAATTTAGATGATTTGTAATTGTAATCCCTAAGTGTTTAGTTGAATTTACAGCCTTCATATTTGTGTGACCTATCGCGTAATCGAAATTTAGCGGATTTCTTTTAGTATTCATGTGAATAACTTCACACTTTTCCTTATTCAGGGTCAATTGCCACTTTTCACACCATACAGATATCTTATCTAAATCATTTTGCAAGTCGTTTTGATCATCTGGTGACTTTACAAGACGATAACTGACAGTATCACCTGCAAACAATCTAAGACGGCTACTCATATTGTCTTCTACGTCGTTAATATAGTTAAGGAACAATAGAGGGCCTACAACACTTCCTTGGGGAATGTCGGATATTACTTCTGTTTTACTCGATGACTTGGCGTCTATTACTACGAACTGTGACCTTTCTGATAGTAAATCACGAATCCAGTCGCACAAGCGAAGCGACACTCCGTAGGCACGCAGTTTGGTTAGAACACGCTGGTGAGTAATAGTGTCGAAAGCCTTCTGGAAATCTAAAAATATGGAGTTAATTTGACATCCCCTGTCACACCGTTCAGTGCACATTTTGGACATTGGGCTCCGCAGTAAACGACCCCGGCGTGTTCTCATGTTCACCCAAACGCCATCATCAATTACGACTGCAATGGGCACAGAATCGTCGAGACTGGACCGTGGATCAATGGAAACATGTCGCGTGGTCGTATGAATCCCGTTTCTTGTTGACCTGATCGGTAAGCGTGTCCGAATACGACGTCACTAAGGCGAACGGTGGTTCCAAACGTTCGCCATGCCACGGACGATGGATGGTGAGGGTTGTATTATGCTATGGACGACATTCACCTTGTCATCCAAAGCATCACTGGTAGTAATCTAATGCACTATGACATTTGTGGACCATTATTGCAGGGCCACCTACATCCATTCGTGCATGATGTTTTTCCGACGACGATGATGTTTTCCAGCAGTATAACAGTGAGTATCACAGGACAGCAATCGTGCTACAGTGGTCTGAAGAGCATGACAATGAGCTCATGCTGCCTTCGCCACAAAATTCGCCCGATATGAACACATGTGGGACGCTATTGGGCGCCAGCTCGCGCCCACAAACCACCTGGCCCGTAATTTACCTGAATCGCGTGACCTATGCATAGACTCTGGTGCCACAGACCCACGCAAACCTACCAACGACTTGTCGAATCCATGCCAGGCAGAATCGCTGCTGCACTGCCTTCCAAAGGTGCATCGGCACGTTATTTGGCAGCTTGTCACAGTGTTTTGGCTCATCAGCGTGTACTCTGAAAGTCACTGTGCAGTTAGTGGTGCAGGGTACATCATATTAACATTACCAGTTTTCTTTCCTGTTCCATTCGCGGATTGAGCGAGGAAAAATTACTACTGATATGCCTCTGTACGCCCCTTAATACCTCTTATCTTATTCTCACGATTTCTACACGAGGCGTATGATGGTGACAGAATAATGATTGCGTATTCATAGAATGCAGTTTCACTAACTTTACCAAATGGGGCTTCACGAGAACTGCGTCGTCTTCCCTCCAGGGATTCTCAATTAAGCGCAACGATTATTTTTGTTACTTTATTTATCGACGATACTGATTTGTCACGATCTTAGCAGCCAGCCTCTGAATTAGTTCGATGTCTATTGTTATGGCTACTGGATAAGAACTCCAAAGACTTAAACAATACTCCACAATTGGTCGCACTAACGTCTTGTATGCCATTATCTTTGCAGGTGCATGTACTTTCCCAGAACCCTTCCAACAAATCTGAATCCTTAATTCACCATTCCTAATACTGATGTTGTGCAGTTCTTCCATTCCATATCACTTCTTTGTGTTTCCCGTTAGTACTTACACGATATGACGTGCTCGAGACGTTCATTAGCAATCTTGCAGTCGGATACCATTGGATTCTTCCTCATTGTTGTAATCACTATCGTACATTTATCCACATTTAAAGAGAGCTGCCATTCATTAAATCAAGTAAAAATTTTGTCCAAGTCTTTCTCCATTTTCTTACGATCGCTCAGTGCTGATACTTTCGTGTACACAACAGCATCGTCAGCGAACGATCTTACGGTGAAGATAATCATGTTCTGACAAAACGTTCGTCTATATTAAGAGCTTTAGAGATGCTACTGAACTTCTTTTATTACCCAATATTAAGGTTGTGAGTGGCTCAGAAAGGAGTTCAGTATGCAGCAACAAAAGGTTAAATCAAGTTTTAAATCTAACCAAAAATCATTCCTCGTAGACAGCTGTTTCTATTTCACTGACAAATTTCTATTTAAAAATTGGTAGCCTGTAAGAGAGAAAAAAGAAATAGAACCCTAGTGTAGTTGTTAAGTGTAACAGCGTGAATAAGACTAAAAATTTATGTGTTCACTGGTGCTAACGCTATACATATGCTGTAAACTGAGCAGTTTCACATCATATCGATAAAAGAAACATTCAAATAATGAGTAGAACATGTAACTAACTAACACCCAATGTTATTTTTGTTTCTGAGGAACATTCGTCGGCCAGTATAACATCTTCAGAACTATTAGTAAAATATTCATCGAACCAATCTCATTTTTAGAAAGACACTCCGTATGACTATATCTTAGTTGGTAATCGATGATACAGCACGGTGTGAAACATCTTTCGCTAATCTAAGGAGACTGAACTCAGGTGTGCACCTGAATCTTTGTTTCCAAGACGTCGTGTGTTAATAGTGCAAGCTATTTTCTGCACGAGCGTTTAGTTTTTGTTTTTGGTTTTGAATCCGTGCTAATTCTAGAAAGAAGATTGTTTTCCTCCAGAATCGTCATAAAGTTCGTGGTCTACAATTCTTTGCATCCTATCTTTTACTCATTTTGTAAACAAAGTGATCTGCGCTCTTTTTCAGTCACTTGTTCGTGATTCTGCCGTGAATCCTGACATCTGAGCACACGTCACTCGCACGTCCTGCGCAACTCTGTCTTCAAATATTCGTTCGCAACAGTCGACAAAAGACTGGTGCTATTAGTGAATTCAGGTACCGAAGAAACTGGCTCATACGGATTTCAGTACCAGTCGCCCAGAAGAATTAGCTGTGGTGTTAATACGAATAACTGCAGACATCTTAAGAAAAGAACGGTCCCCAATAACTGCAGCTGAGTACAAATTACATCTATTCATTATAAAAGGAGCACAGAAGATCCGCAGGCCTGTTAACCCATGTAACAGGATTCTCGAACATAACCTGAGTTTAAACACAGTGGCATACCTTCAACAAAACGACTGTTCCTATGGCATGCATAGATCCAAATACAATACTTCACTTGTGACATCTTAATAGCCATGGTCAGCGGCAAACAGACGGATTCTTCCCTGGTAAGCAATCTGCGGGATAGCTAGATATGGTGTGTCGGTCAGCTGCCGAATATTATTAATTGCAATCAATGATTTTACTAAAATGATGACATTAATTACAGAAAGTTTTATGTGATTTAAGTTTAGTAATATCGCATCAGATCTTCAAAAATATTGGCCTCGTACAGAGACTGGCAGCTAGTTTTTATTATAGAGTAATGTAAAGCGGTGGAATTGAGACAGATCTTAGATGTATTTTCCAGCGATTTGTAGAGTATGAATATACCGGGTGATCAAAACGTCAGTATAAATTTGAAAACTTAATAAACCACGGAAAAATTTAGATAGAGAGGTAAAAATTGACACACATGCTTGGAATGACATGGGATTTTATTAGAACAAAAAAAAAAAAGAAAGTATTGCTAGACGCGTGAAAGGTCTCTTGCTCCCGTCGTTTGGTGATGATCGTGTGCTCAGCCGCCACTTTCGTCATGCTTGGCCTCCCAGGTCCCCAGACCTCAGCCCGTGCGATTATTGGCTTTGGGGTTACCTGAAGTCGCAAGTGTATCGTGATCGACCGACATCTCTAGGAATGCTGAAAGACAACATCCGACGCCAATGCCTCACTATAACTGCGGACATGCTTTACAGTGCTGATCACAACATTATTCCTCGACTACAGCTATTGTTGAGGAATGATGGTGGACATATTGAGCATTTCCTGTAAAGAACGTCATCTTTGCTTTGTCTTACTTTGTTATGCTAATTATTGCTATTCTGATCAGATGAAGCACCATCTGTCGCACATTTTTTGAACGTTTGTATTTTTTTGCTTCTAATAAAACCCCATGTCATTCCAAGCATGTGTGCCAATTTGTACCTCTCTATCTATATTATTCAGCTATTTACTCAGTATTCAAATTTATACTGACTTTTTGATCACCCGGTACATTTAGATTTAGGACAAATTATGGTGCTGTACGTGCAAAATTTTTTGTATTTTACGCTTTGGTAAAACTGCGAGCAGTTTTGCACATAACTGTGAACGGCGCGACAGAGTAAACAATGCTTGTCACTGAATATTCCAATGTGAATATGGCAAGCAGCAGAGATGAGTTTGCGTATGGTTTGGGTGGTGGGTTGCGCCGGAGCCCAGTATTTGGGAGCATAGGCCACTGCCCACGGCGTGTTGGGCCTACCTCTTAATTTTATCATAAATATCACCTCACGATGGCCGCATGCCCGCCGAGAAGGGTGGTAGCTGCATCAAGCTACCATTTTAGACTACTTCTGCATTCTATTACTCCCTTTCCCTGCTAATGGCCGATCTGGTTCCTCGAACAACATTTTTGTACCCGCTGATATTGGCCTTTCGTATGTAACCACGACGTCTTCAGCATCGGAAATTTTTCAGGGCTCTCTAATTATGTCTTAACCTTCACTTTTATTAAGAGGTATAAAAGGCCACAAGTTCTCGTCCAGTGTATATCTTTATGCACTAGGACCACGCCTCAGTATTATACAACCTTTATCCGTATAAGCTACCAGGGAGAATTCCACGGCGTGTTTTATCGGCAGCAGAGAAAGGGAACGGGGAGAATACATGTCAAAGACGAGTATGTAATGTCACCTTGAGCGTCATGTCACTATAACAATAATCAGTGGTGTAGCAAACAACGTACTTTGAATGATCGACGCCATCTCTCCCAGAGAAGACATTTGCTTTCAAATTAGCGTTTAATTCGCTCTTAATAGCAATGCTACTGGAGCGGGTGAGTCACGTAACATTACAGCTGGATATATTTCGTAAACCACATCAAATACTGACGAATCAATTCCACAGACCGAACGTGAGGAGAGGGGCTAGTGTAATTGGTTAATACAAACCATAAATAATTGCACGGAAGTATGTTTTTAACACAAACCTACGGTTTTTTAAAATGGAACCCCGTTAGTTTTGTTAGCACATCTGAACATATAAACAAATACGTAATCAGCGCCGTTTGTTGCATTGTAAAATGTTAATTACATCCGGAGATATTGTAACCTAAAGTTGACGCTTGAGTACCACTCCTCCGCTGTTCGATCGTATGTATCGGAGAGCACCGAATTACGTAGGGATCCAAAGGGAACGGTGATGGACCTTAGGTACAGAAGAGACTCGAACAGCACATTACGTCCACATGCTAACACCTTTTTATTGGTCTTTTTCACTGACGCACATGTACATTACCATGAGGAGTGAGGTACACGTACACACGTGGTTTCCGTTTTCAGTTACGGAGTGGAATAGAGTGTGTCCCGACATGTCAGGCCAATAGATGTTCAATGCGGTGGCCATCATTTGCTGCACACAATTGCAATCTCTGGCGTAATGAATGTCGTACACGCAGCAGTACATCTGGTGTAATGTTACCGCAGGCTGCCACAATACGTTGTTTCATATCCTCTGGGGTTGTAGGCACATCACGGTACACATTCTCCTTTATCGTACCCCACAGAAAGAAGTCCTGTGGTGTAAGATCAGGAGAACGGGCTGGCCAATTTATGCATCCTCCACGTCCTATGAAACGCCCGTCGAACATCCTGTCAAGGGTCAGCTTAGTGTTAATTGCAGAATGTGCAGGTGCACCATCATGCTGATACCACATACATCGACGCGTTTCCAGTGGGACACACTCTATTCCACTTCGTAACTGAAAACGGAAACCACGTGTGTACGTTTACCTCACCCCTCATGGTAATGTACATGTGCGTCAGTGAAAAAGACCAATAAAAAGGTGTTAGCATGTGGACGTAATGTGCTGTTCCAGTCTCTTTTGTACCTAAAGTCCATCACCGTTCCCTTTGGATCCCTACGTAATTCGGTGCCCTCCGATACACACGATCTAACAGCGGAGGAGTGGTACTCAAGCGTCAACTCTAGTTTACAATATCTCCGGATGTAATTAACATTTTACAATGCAACAAACGGCACTGATTACGTATTTGTTTATATGTTCAGATGTGCTAACAAAACTAACGGGGTTCCATTTAAAAAAAACGTAGGTTTGTGTTAAAAAACATACTTCCGTGCATTTTTTATGGTTTGTATTAACCAATTACACTAGTCCCTCTCCTCACGTTCGGTCTGTGGAATCGATTCGTCAGTATTTGATATGGTTTACGAAATATATCCAGCGGTAACGTTAGGTATCTCACCCTGTATAAGCGAGAAAAATTATGCCGTTGCCTTTTGTTGAAACACACAACCTTAACGATGTGACAATCTCAAACAGAACGGAAAGTTCATAAAAAAAGAAACTCTGCGTAACTGAGGAGAGCAAACAACTCGTAAGCCATATCGGGTTGGCGGTATGCGGTTCTGCCCCTAGTCTATGCCACAGATTTAATGGGGCAATGTGAAGCCTTCGACATGGAGCTCAACTTTCCGCATTGGAATGTAATGAATCCGATGATGATGACGGAAATCCTAATATGAAACGCTCGAAGGGGAGATACCGTCAAAGTCTGAGAACAACAATACTTTGACGCTTTGTGCCTATTTAATGTTGCGTTATGTTGCTTTAATAAATAAGAAAGTTCTTGACTTTTTACATGATTAGATTCTTCTTAATTCTATAGATATGAGAATCTGTTTTACACTGCACAATCGTAACCGCAAACAGTAGCGCGGATAATGCAAAACAGGAATCAAGCAAAACAAATCCTTAAGTGAGTCGGAAACCACGTTTAAAGTAGTTTTTTATGTGAAACTGAAAACGAGAAACTAGAAAGTACGGAAAGTTAATTTGTTAAATTTCGGAAGTTAAGCTCTGTCGCTAGGTGGAAAGAAACGACTGTTTCGTTGATTCCAATCAACACACATCAACTGTATGTACAAGTGTAAAATATTCCGACCTACTTAACTTGCTTAGTCGGAAGAATTATTTTAGAGTTTGTTTACGAAAGTTTTCTAAACATTGAATGTGCATGATTCCCTTGGGATTATGTAGTGTACCTTAAAACATTTACCATTATATAGGCCGTAAATGAAGTGAACAGTACCGAAAACTGTATTCCGCGAACTCCCACATGCAGAGCAGAATGACATGTTTTAAACCTCACGCAAGAGCCACCATTCACCAGACGACGTATTTATTTGTCGTCGTGTGGCATATGCTAAGTAGAATGGCGTACGCCTTGCTCTACGTGTTTCACAAATCTTACGATAATTCTGATGCGTTGCATTAGAAGCATACTTCATTTCACAGTAGAATATACACGAAAACTGGCAGATAATGTTGTCTATATTCTATAAGAATACAGATCTGCTGTTTTCTGATTACGATGCGTCCCGTGCTATTCAGATAAGTTATATGAGCACCCAAATTCTGTAAGAATGGGGAAACTGCAATAAATATAATTCTACAACTCTACTCAGAGTTTAACTTCGAGTAATCATATTTACTTCAAAACGTAACCATATACAGAACAAATTATTCAAGTGGTAAACTTTGTTTTCATTTGTGTTATTTGGGTCATACGTCATGTAAGCTCAAAAACAGACTACGTTGATGCAGTGATTAGACAAAATAGAATGAAAAACTTTGAAACACCATGTTTGGAGCGTGTCTATGACTAAAATATAGTACACAGTCACTGACTTTGGTTTTCCCCTGTTATGTAACTCCACTGAAAGTGTTTTATGGTGTCAATTCGCCTGTTGTTGTTGCGGCTTAGAGTGAGTATACCGTCGTATTGGAACTTAAAAGCTTTAAACACAGGCAGATTGTAGTGGATCTAATATCACGTGATGTTCGTGAGAAACTTCGTTTTCTACACACAATAGTGGAAGAGAGACTAAACTTACTGATAGTGAGAGGAAGACATTATAATGGATTTCTACCTCTAATACGGTGTCTACTGCCACGAAAATCAGTACTGAGATTTACATGTGCGTGGTTACCACAAAAACAGTGGGGTGGATTTTGCATAAACAACACGTTCGTATTGAGGGTGCTCTTGGATACCAAGTGACTCTCGACACCTATAAACATCTAGGGCTGTCATAAACTCCATGAAACATTTTAAAGAAACGGTATAGGTAAATTGCTCAACACAACGTAACAAAAGATACAGTACGCGAAAGACAAACTCTGTTTTATTTGAACGTGGCGAGGAAAGTTAGTCTGGAAAACCACCTACATGGCCACCAACAACCGTAGTTTCTGAAAATACGGGTGAACCAGGAAGAGAAAGCATATTCTATGCCAGAATTTGCCGGTTGCCAATGGATAGTGAGTGTGCAAAGAGCTTTCTGTGACAAATTTCACAAGACATCATTAGTTTACAATAGCACAGCGAAGTAATACAAAAGTTCGAGGACGATGGTTGTTTGTGCGATGCAAAGCGTAGCATGACAGAACAGACAGTGCGCCATTTTAGAGATGTTATGTTGCGAATTCCCACAAAGTCTACCTGTCGAGGCTGAGCGGAGCTCAGCCACCACCGTGGAAAATCATTCGTAAGCGGTTAAGAGTAAAGCCGTACAAATTACAGTTACTGTAAGCCATAAGCCATGACGACAAACTGCGCCGTCTGCAGTTCTGCATCGATATGTAGAATCACCTTGCAAATGATGACTTCGCAAACAAATTAAACTTCAGTGACGAAGCCACTTTTCATCTTTCGGGAAGAGTCAACCGACACTAACCACCCATATTTGTGGCAGAAAATCCACATGCAGTTGTCTAACATGTCCAGGACTCCGGCAAAGTTAACGTGTTCTGCGCCGTGTCCAAGAAGTCTATGGACACTTACTCTTCGCTGAGAAAACTGTCAGTAGAATCTCGACATGCTGCACTTGTGGCTCGCGTCACAACTTGACATAATCGCAGGGCTTCCATCTCTCAGAAAGATGGCATCTCTTAACATTTTCACAATAGTGTTCGAGACTACGTGAATGAGATATTGCCTCGTCACTGGATAAGCCGTGTTGCAGACATAGACGTGGCGCTGCTTGAGTGCCCACTACGCACGGCAGAATTGACGCCTTGCGATTTTTTCTTCTGGGGCTCCATGAAGAATGGCGTTTATGTTCCACCACTGTCACAGAACCTCGAAGACTTACGACATCGAATCGAAGGAGCTGTTCTTAACGTTACTCCCTAATGCGCTGGGCCGGGTATAGGCAGAACTGGACTACGATTGAAGTGTACTGGTGGCGCAGGGTGGACACATACGACATTTTATAAACTTTGTATAGAATGTTGAGGGCTTATCTTTCACGTACTGTATCATTTGACACATTGTTCTTGGTCGTTTCCCTGCACAGATTTTTTAAATGTTTCGTGGACAGTTTAATAATCGTGTATAATGTGGTCCAAACGGCAAATTTTACCTCGAGCCTTACGGCGGGAATGTTTACTACAAGAAGCTCATGTCATTAACTTTCTCCAAATGCGAAGCCGAGTGCGTTAGCGCAGTTATTAAGAAGTAGTTCTCATGTTTTGTCCCCGTCCGATTATCCTGACGAACATCAGATTGTACCCTTCTATAGTGTCAAGTCATATTGATTTTCCCAGCTATGTATAATACGGTAGTAATACTCCAACTCTGATAGCTTCGTCGTCCACGGGACGTATATACTTGACTTTTTATTTCTTCTTCAACTGCGAAGAATTACGTAATGGTCTGAGCTGTCATGCTGTATCATATGTTAAGTGGGTCCTGTAACCACAATGAAAGTGAAAGTAATTGTTAAGGCCTATGAAACAATTTTAGGAAACGATGGTCGTTCTTGTGTCTTTACAGACCTTCACAGTTATCTAATTCGACTATTGTAGAGTGTGTAAGTAGGCTGTTTAGGTTTTCTTATTGGTAACGCCGCTTAGCGCTCGGTATGAAAAATTACTGGCTGTGCTGTGCGCAGTCTGTGTTTAGTTTGCATTGTTGTCTGCCATTGTAGTGTCGGGCAGCGGCAGCTGGATGCTAACAGCGCGTAGCGTTGCGCAGTTGGAGGTGAGCCGCCAGCAGTGGTGGACGTGGGGAGGGAGATGGCGGAGTTTTGAAATTTGTAAGAATTGGTGTCATGAACTGCTATATATATTATGACTAGTGAGGTAAATACATTGTTTGTTCTCTATTAAAATCTTTCATTTGCTAACTATGCCTATCAGTAGTTAGTGCCTTCAGTAGTTTTAATCTTTCATTTAGCTGGCAGTAGTGGCGCTCGCTGTATTGCAGTAGCTTGAGTAACGAAGATTTTTGTGAGGTAAGTGATTTGTGAAACGTATAGGTTAATGTTAGTCAGGGCCATTCTTTCGTAGGGATTTTTGAAAGTCAGATTGCGTTGCGCTAAAAGTATTGTGTGTCAGTTTAAGCACAGTCGTGTATAAATTTTTCAAAGGGGACGTTTCATAAGTGATTGTGGTCTGCCTTGGAAAAAAAGGGCCCAGCTTTAGAATCTAAGAGAGAAAACTGGTGCGACGTTGTAAGAAGATTGTAAACGGCAACGATCTGACCGAATCAAACACAGTTGGAAAATTGGGAAATAAAATAAAATATTGATATTCAAGTGGTCCATGAAAATAAAAACAAAAGTACGTTTTAGTGGCCTTTATCCAACATCGCGTAAGGGACTAAAACTGTTTATTTGCGAACTGCAAAAAATCTGAGTGATGTCGACTTACCGAACCTCATGGAGAGTCACAGTTCTTTGGACGCCGCGAGAGCCCCTATGCGATATTTTTCAGGTGTTCAGTTTCTTCATTTTGTCCAGCTGCCGTATATCAGAACAAGTTTTCGTTTCCAGCACAAACACAAAGCAAGTATACTAAAAACGTAACTTCTGTTCGCAAATAACAGAAAGCACTGATTAAGTCATTTGAAACCTCTTTCAAATTGTTCTGGAGATCCTTCAGCAAACAAAAGATGTTCGTTCGAAACCATTCCGCACAATGAAGAACAGAAGTTATATTATACTGTACAAAGGTGAAATTTCTAACAGCTATGTCAATTTGAAATGCAGCTGCGAGAGCAAATCCTATCCATTAGGACAGGGCATGAATTCTGATGTTCACAAGAGCGATAAACAGATAACGTTCAAGTAGACTGTTCTGACACAATCGTACTGACCACACAGTAAACACGTATAAAGAAATAGGAGGGCTACAAAGGTTCCCGCTGTTCACTCAGTCACTCACCCCCCGCTCTCTCTACCAACTGATCATTTCCTACTACAACTGAAAACGGATGAAAATGTCATCTTTTTCTTTACTATTCGATTTTGTTTATTACAGTTTCCAATTGTTTTCTTTTGCGTAGTCTAAAAATACCTGTGGTTGAAAACGATATATTTTCCGCGCAATGATTCTTTGGACTGTCATAATGGCGCGTCTCGGAAGCAGTGAATTTGCCAACGAATTAAAAAATTTAAATGTTTAAACAAAATTAGGTATGAAATGTGTGAATATGAACTGTTCATTACTATTACATTGAATTATTTTACGGTGATCCATACTTTCATAAATCAGATACGTTTTTCATTGCCGTACTGAAAGAGAAAAAACAATTAAAAACTCTATCCGGACAGGCCGTGAAGGCCCAACGGTACCGACCGGCCGCCGCGTCATCGTCAGACCACAGGCATCACTGGAGGCGGGGGTATGTGGTCAGCGCATTGCTCTTCCGGCCGTCCGTCAGTTTACGAGACCGGAGCTACTGCTTCTCAATCACGTATCCCCTCAGCTTGCCTCACAAGGGCTGAGTGCACCCCGCTCGCTAACAGCGCTCGGCAGACCGGATGGTCTCCCATCCCACTGCTAGCCCAGCCCGACAGCGCTTAACATCGGTGATCTGTCGGGAACCGGTGTTGCCACTGCGGCAAGGCCGTTGAATTGCCGTACTGAACAGTACTTTAATTTCCCACACACATAGTGCTAATAAGGTTTCTTAAATGGTTTTTATTTTACACTTCGAATCTTGGCTATAGGCAATGGTCAGAAGATATCAGTTGTTTTCGAAAGTGGATACTAATAAATTTGTGATGAACGCAACTAGGAAAGAAAGTAAAAACATTTTAAAAATTAAAAATAACTGTGTTGCTATGGTGGTCTCCCAGCAATATACACTACTGGCCATTAAAATTGCTACACCACGAAGATGGCGTGCTAGAGACGCAAAATTTTACCGACAGGAATGAGATACTGTGATATACAAATGATTAGCTTTTCAGAGCATTCACACACGTTTGGCGTCCGTGGTGACACCTACAACGTGCTGAGTAGAAGAAAGTTTCCAACCGATTCTTCATACACAGATAGTAGTTGACCGGCGTTGCCTGGTGAAACGTTGTTGTGATGCCTCGTTTAAGGAGGAGAAATGCGCACCATCACGTTTCCGACTTTGATAAAGGTCTGATTGTAGCCTATCGCGATTGCGGTTTATCGTATCGCGACATTGGTCGAGATCCAATGACTGTTAACAGAATATGGAATCGGTAGGTTCAGGAGGGTAATACGGAACGCCGTGTTGGATCCCAATGGCCTTGTATCACTAGCAGTCGAGAAGACAGAATCTTATCCGCATGGCTGTAACGGATCGTGCAGCCACGTCTCGGTCACTGAGTCAAAAGATGCAAGACAAAAACCATCTGCACGAACAGTTCGACGACCTTTGCAGCAGCATAGACTATCAGCTCGGAGACCATGGCTGTGGTTACCCTTGACGCTGCATCACAGACAGGAGCGCCTGTGTTGGTGTACTCAACGACGAACCTTGGTGCACGAATTGAAAAACGTCATTTTTTCGGATGAATCCGGGTTCTGTTTACAGCATCATGATGGTCGCATCCGTGTTTGGCGACATCTCGGTGAACGCACATTGGAAGCGTGTATTCGTCATCGCCATACTGGCGTATCACTCGGCTTGATGGGGGGGGGGGGGGCATTGGTTACACGTCTCGGTCACCTCTTGTTCGCATTGACGGCACTTTGAACAGTGGACGTTACATTTCAGACGTGTTACGACCCGTGGCTCTACCCTTCATTCGATCCCTGCGAAACCCTACATTTCAGCAGGATAATGCACGACCGCATGTCCTGTACGGGCCTTTCTGGATACAGAAAATGTTCTACTGATGCCCTGACCAGCACATTCTCCAGATCTCTCACCAATTGAAAACGTCTGGTCAATGGTGGCCGAGCAACTGGCTCATCACAGTATGCCAGTCACTGCTCTTGATAAACTGTGGTATCGTGTTGATGCTGCATGGGGAGCTGTACCTGTACACGCCATCCAAGCTCTGTTTGACTCAAAGCCCAGGCGTATCAAGGCCGTTCTGACGGCCTGAGGTGGTTGTTCTGGGTACTGATTTCTCAGGATGTATGCACCCAAATTGCGTGAAAATGTAATCACATGACAGTTCTAGTATAATATATTTGTCCAATGAATACCCGTTTATCATCTGCATTTCTTCTTGGTGTAGCAATTTTAATGACCAGTAGTGTACTTCTTGACTTTAGGAAATGGTCAGAAGATGTCAGTTGTTTTTGAAAGTGGATAATAATAAATTTGTGATAAGCGCAATTAGGAAGTAAAGTTAAAAACATTTTTAAAATCAAAAACAGCTGTATTGCTATGGTGTTCTCCCAGCTTGCTTCACTACTGACTTCCATTTGCTTGGTATGTTCCACGAAAGAAGACGTGTCCTCGGAGAAGGGGAGGGGATGCGACACAGAAGTGCAGCGTAGCGCGGCGCAGCGGCTGACCTTGAAAGTAGCTCTTGGTGCGCAGGTAGCTGACGGAAAGGCGCAGGATGGAGAGGCGGTCCAGCTTGGACAGAATGTTCTGCTCGAACGGCAGCAGGCTGGCCAGCGTGTCCAGCTCGGCGTTCAGGCGCTCGCGGTGCCGCTTGCTGGGGTTGCTCTTCGTCACGCCGTCCTTCGGCGGGGGCTTCAGGCTGCAACACCACACCACCACTCCTTAGCACACCACTGTTTCGCATCTAACGAAATTCTATATCTACATTTATACTCCGCAAGCCACCCAACGGTGTTTGGCGGAGGGCACTTAACGTGCCACTGTCATTAGTTAAGTACATCTCTTGTATTTAATTATCATTTGATCTTTGACGCTCTTACATGAACATTAAAAACAATAATTAAAACTCAAATAAAATGAAATAATATTATGATAGACTGCTTAGTTCTTAAGGACAAGCTGGCGAATCTAGGGCATGACATTCAAACAACACAACCGGAAATGGAAATTCTTAAAGAAACACCAGAAAGAGTAGGGCTCCAAACATCTTCTGAAAAAAAAAATAGAACATGTCTAGTAATAACCCAGAATCCGACATTATAAAAACAAAATAAAGGATACCCAAGAGAGTCTCTCACTTCTAATATGTGGGTGAAACCAATCAGGCAACTGGCCTGGCGAAAAATTGTGACGAAATTCTTGTCTTGAAACGGAAACAGCATCCCGACTTACAAAAGACATCCGTAACAAATGTGCATCTCAAAATACTCTACAACACAGCCATAAAAGCCTGCAGCTCGTGGTCGTGCGGTAGCGTTCTCGCTTCCCGCGACCGGGTTCCCGGGTTCGATTCTCGGCGGGGTCAGCGATTTTCTCTGCCTCGTCATAGCTGGGTGTTGTGTGATGTCCTTAGGTTAGTTAGGGTTAAGTAGTTCTGAATTCTAGGGGACTGATGATGTTAAGTCCCATAGTGCTCGGAGCCATTTTTAGAAGCATGTGCAGTTTTAATGATCCTTTATCTGAACGATAGGAACGTATGTACCGCTCTGATAAGAGCCTAAGAGCATGGACGGGAAGCAGTAAGTAAGTGAAATGAGAGTGAAGCAGGATTGTATCCTATACCCACCATTATTTCATCCGTACATAGAACAAACTGTGAAAGAAACTACGTGGAAATGTAGAAAGGGGGTTAAAGTTGAGGGAGAAGGAAACAAAAAATCTGAGGTCGCTGGCCGGAGTGGCCGTGCGGTTCTAGGCGCTACAGTCTGGAGCCAGGCGACCGCTACGGTCGCAGGTTCGAATCCTGCCTCAGGCATGGATGTGTGTGATGTCCTTAGCTTAGTTAGGTTTAATTAGTTCTAAGTTCTAGGTGACTGATGGCCTCAGAAGTTAAGTCGCATAGTGCTCAGAGCCATTTGAACCATTTGAACCATCTGAGGTTATCAGTCCCCTAGAACTTAGAACTTCTTAAACCTAACTAACCTAAGGACGACACACACATCCATACCCGAGGCAGGATTCGAACCTGCAACCGTAGCGGTCGCGCGGTTCCAGGCTGAAGCCTAGTACTTAGTACCTAGTACCTAGTACCCCTCGGCCACTCCGGCCGACGGAGAAGGAAACTTCGAGGTTTTTCAGTGACATCCTAATTCTGTCAGAGACGGCAAAGGACTTGAAAGTGTAGTTGATTAGAATGGATAGGATACTGAAGAGAGCTTATAAGGTGAATATTAATAAGAAGTAAAGAAATAGTAATGAAATATGGTCGAATGAAATCAGGCGATGCTGAGGGACTTAAATTAGGAAATGAGACACTAAGAGTATTATGTGTCCTGTTAGTTTTGTTATTTGCTCCGCAAAAAACAGACAATGACAGAAGTGGAGAGGATATAAAATGCAGACGCGCAAGAGCAAGAAAAGAATTTCTGTAAAAGAGTAACATGTTAACATCGAATAAATGTGTCCGCACCCGGTAGCTGAGTGGTCAGCGCGACAGAATATCAATCTTAAGGGCCCGGGTTGGATTCCCAGCTGGGTCGGAGATTTTCTCCGCTCAGGCACTGCGTGTTATGTTGTCTTAGTCATAATTACTTCATCGTCATTCACGCGCAAGTCGCCGAAGTGGCGTCAAATCGAAAGACCCGACGAACGGTCTATCCAACAAGAGGCCCTAGTCACATGACATTTTCTTTTAACGAATAAATATTTAAATGTTAGGAGGTCTTTTATAAAGATATTTGTGTGGTGTTTAACCTTGTACAGATATGAAAGTAAACGATACGTAATTTAGACAAGAAGAGAACAGAAGTTTTTGAAATATGGTGCTGCAGAAGAATGCTGAAGATTACATGCGTAGATAGAATAACTAATGAGAAGGTACTGAATCGATCTGGAGAAGAAAGAAATTTACAGTCCAACGGTTGAGAGGACATATCCTGAGGCATCAAGGAATCAATAGTTTGCTAATGGAGTGAAGTGTAGGGGGAGGTGCAAAAATTGTTGACTGAGACGAACACCTGACAACAGCAAGCAAGTTCAAATGGCTGTAGGTTGCAGAGTTAGGCAGAAATGAAGAGGTTGGCGCATGATAAACTAGCTCGGAGAGATGCTTCAAGCTAGTCCTCGGTTGAAAACCACAGTACTATCAGAGAAATAACAGTTAAAAGAAAAAATTATTTTGCTAGCTCTCCAAAAACCTTCACAAAAACGTCATGAAAAGCTGTCTGGCCAGTTGATGATTGTCCCCCAAACCCTAACCAGCTATTAATTAAAGTAAAAAAAAAATGCAGTTGATAAAAATGTTAGTAGTCCTAATTATAGCTTGTAAATTTTATCGTAAAACATCTTTTATTTTCAGATTTCAGTAAAATTATTGTAAAAATGTGCATAAAAATGTTCGGCAAGAAATAAGCATAAGAAAATTGTGTGGGTTTTGTAAATGAATCTCACTATAACCCACGAAAACCGTTTTGTGTGTACTACCGTGTCATCTTATAAAATTCGTAACATACTAAAATAAACTGACGATACGGCTGAGTTGCAGCAGCCCTCCTCAAAGCAAAGAAATTAGCTGGGGACTAGGTGCTTCAGTATTTTAGTATTTTATAAGACGGTGTGACAGAACAACCAGAAGAATTTTAATGATATTAATACCAGACATGGAAGCCTGGCAATTTATATGATCACTCTATTAGGTGAGAGTAGGAGGTTTAAAAACAGAGAGGAGGGAGAAGGAGATAGACAGAAGGAGGGGGTTGTAAGAGGCAGCTAGAATATGTGGCCGGGTAGTGGCAGGTGGAAAAGAAAGAGGTGGAGGTGGAGTTGGACGGAGAGAGGGGAGAGATGGAGATGGACAGGGCAGAGGAAGAGATGGACAAAAAGAGGGGAAGGTGGAACTGAAAATAGAGAGGGGTACGAGGAGATGAAAAGAGAGACGAGGCAAGAGGAGACGTGTGCAATATATTTACCGTACATGTAGACAGGCGAAGCCACAGGTGAAAGGCTACCTATTAATAACTGCAAATAGTTTCAGATATCGACTTAAACGATGTCATCATTTCGATATCTGTGAGTTACGTTTGTAATGAACTGTGTGTTCTTTCACATAAGCAACACCAATCTATTTATACTTATAGGATCCCCCTTAATATTATTGACGTGCACCGAAGTCTTGAAGCAGTGTTTGAATAGAAGAGTACGTGTGGCATGCGAATGCTGTTTTTTGAAGTCAATAGGCTACGTTGAAGGGTCAGTAAGCTGCGAGATGCCGTAAACTGCAGAACGAACAGCAAGTCCTCTCTCTTTCTTATATAGGAGAATACATGGTCTTGCAAATCGAGAAACGAAACCTAATATTAGTCAACTGCAGAAGTGTTCAGGGCAAAGTGCCACAATTATTTTCACTTATTAACAGTGGTAACGACTGCTACGGTCGCAGGTTCGAATCCTGCCTCGGGCATGGATGTGTGTGATGTCCTTAGGTTAGTTAGGTTTAAGTAGTTCTAAGTTCTAGGGGACTGATGACCACAGATGTTAAGTCCCATAGTGCTCAGAGACATTTTAACAGTGGTAACGCTACACTATACTTGGAGCAGAATGGTGGTTGAAACCAGAAATAAATAGCAACATTTAATTCAGAATAGGGTGCTTACTGGGACTACAGGCTGAATATCAAGTACAGCGAAAAATCAATAACGTCTAGTAAGTAAAATACAGTAAGAATGTGAGAGAATCTGAGTGAAGATAATAGTGAAAGTGGGGCAAAAAATGTAATCAGATGTGTCTATTCTTCACCTCCATCAAGAAACAACGTGATGAAAAGTTTCGGCGAAAGTTTTGAAAATACCACACACAAATTCCTCTATCAAGTGACAGTGATAGAGATTTTGGTTTGCCACGTGTAGATTGGAGATACACAAGTTACATTTGTGGCGTCAAATGAGCAAGTCAGTGACCTACACATGATGTCAGAACAAAAATCCCCACCCATGACATCACCATTATTATATTACAACATATTTCCCTTTTTCAATAAAGTCATCAAAATGTCAGATATGTCAGATGGCAGGAGATTTAAAAATTAAAGAAGGATGCGGCATGCGTGCCACAGTGATGCGGCGTAGAAACGATTAATTTTCGTTTTTCTAGATCAACCAGTCGCTTCTTTCAGAAGTTCGGAAAATGAGATGCCAGTGCGTTCCAAGTGTTAAGTAACGAGAGCAAATGAAGCTTGGTGGAGAGCGTGGTTTGACAGCTGTCTGAATAGGGCGTGTACGTGCTTAGAATCCGCAAGTTGTACGTCGGGCAGTGTGCGTGACTACTACGTATCATGGCCGATGCGAATGGGGGATGCTCGATCAATTCTACATTAAATAGACACAAGTGATTCCTAAGAGCTGGCGGGCCGTTACCGGCCGCAGAAATCGCTCCAATTTGTCTGCCCGATAGGCGACACGCATACGACATAATCGCTGCTGGGCAAACAAAGTGTATACACTGTCGATAGTTTGTACCCAACTTCTCTCGATTTGACGTGACGATTAGAGGAAACAAGGATGTCGGATGACTCAGAAGCCTCGCAGAATTTTAGAAGTTTCTAAACAGGTATGTTAGATACCAGAGAAACGCTTGCTGCTGTTCGTTGCCTCGGCGTAGTTCCTCTCGCAGAAACTATTCGCAGACGATAGGTGCCAGCACTAGCAGTGGAGGACATATAAAATTTGCCGGAAAACAGTGCAGTCGTTGTCGTAAGGCAGAGAGATTCATCTGACTGCCAAGAGGGCATGATCACTGGCTTTCAGGTCAAGTATTTCTGAAATGGCTAAGTTTATAAACTGTTTGTATACCGCTGTGGTAAAAGTACACTACCCTCCATAAGTTTGGAAACAGCCTGTAATCATAGACAACGGAAAATAAATACAGTATAAAAACGCATTTTGTTGTTTTCCAAATGTATATTAAGCTCAAATAATACACAGGAAGATGCAACAATTAAATTTTCGATTCCTCAAAATAGCGACCCTTTGCTTTCATCACTGCCTTGCACACTCTCGGCATGCGCTGCTTCAGTTTTGCCAAGGTTTCTGTTGGAATTAATCTCCATTCCTGCAGAATCTCCCACAATTGTGACCCCACTCATGATTTCCCGTTTTCGGATCCTCCCGTTCAATTCTTCCCATAGCAGCTCGATTGGGTTACAGTCAGGGGATTGGGGCAGCCATTATATGTTTTAAAATATTTTACGAACCTCTAGAGACTTCACATAGTTCTGACAGAAGCAAGACGTATGTTTCGGGTCGTTGTCTTTCTGCAAGACAAACCCTTTCCCAATCAGACACAAACCAGATGTCTTAGCATGTCACTGAAGAATGGCATGATAATCCTTTTGGTTCAGTTTTCCATCATTTTCACCGAATCTCCGACTTTATTCCCTCAGAAGGATACCCATTTCATCACAGAACCCCCTCCATGCTTTACAGTTGGAATTACGCACTGAGGATTCATGCATTCATGGGGTAAGCGGCGTACAAATTGACGGCGTTTACTTCCAAATATTTCGAACTTGGATTCATCAGTGAATAAGACCCTTTCCCAATCCCCCGCTGTCCATTGTTGGTGTGTCTTAGCACTGAAGCCTTTTCTTCTTGTTAACAGGGTTCAACAGTGGTTTACTTGTTGCTACATAACCTCGGAGATTGTTGTCTGCCAGGAGTCGTCTCACTGTTGACTCACTCACCTGTGTGACCCTCGATGCGTTTAGTTCAGCAGTCAATTCACGGACAGTTTCTAATCTGTTACGTTTATTGGTCACTGCCAAATACTTTGCCGGCCGGAGTGGCTGTGAGGTTCTAGGCGCTACAGTCTGGAACCGAGCGACCGCTACTGTCGCAGCTTCGAATCCTGACTCGGGCATGGATGTGTGTGATGTCCTTAGGTTAGTTAGGTTTAATTAGTACTAAATTCTAGGCGACTGATGACCTCAGAAGTTAAGTCGCATAGTGCTCAGAGCCATTTGAACCAATCCTGGAGTTCTGATATTTTACTGGGTGCTCCTGAGCGAGGAAGATCTCCATAGGAGCCTGTTTCTCGATGCCGGTGTACGGTTTTGACAACTCTTCTGATGGAAATCATCAGTTTCTTTGCTATTTGTCGGACACTATTGTCTTCTTGGTGCAGAGTGATTATGATTACCCGTGATTCATAAGGAATCTGGCACTTGGGGGCCATTTTCAATTACTGTCGGCACGCTTGTCTGAAGACGAAGCGTATCCCAAAAACAATATTTCAACGGATGCCAGCAACACACATGAAGAAGGACTGCAACTTTCCTATTCAAACGATGCTACAGCAAGGAAAAATTCAAAAAATGGTTCAAATGGCTTTAAGCGCTATGGGACATCTGAGGTCATCAGTTCCCTAGGCTTCGAACTACTTAAACCCAACGAACCTGTGGACATCACACACATCGATTCCCGAGGCAGGATTCGAACCTGCGACCGTAACAGCAGCGCGGTTCCGGACTGAAGCGCCTAGAACCGCTCGGCCACAGCAGCAAAAATTCCTAAACGTATATACGTAAAACTAATTATGTACGCGAACATATGCGACAGAGTTTCAGGAGTAGCTTAGTGAAGGCACTGAAACTTCGGCTCTTTTTTGTTGTCCTAGTCTTTATTCTTCCAACTGGTATTCACATTCTGGCTATGAGACCACGTCATCCACATTCAGCAGTAGTTTGATGTTAAGAGACGACGTAAGAACAGGAATGCTCTTCCGCAGTGAGTGTAGAGCTTGCGGTTTGGCAATGGCGGCTGCTCGCCTTTCAGTAACCTACACCCAACCCCTACTGCACGACTCATGTCTTCCAACACACGGAAGTGGCATTTGTTTGCTCTGTCTTAGAAGCAGCTCCATATGTCATTAATAGTTTGAAGTACTGAAGTCTGTTCTACTAATTTTCGAATGGTACTTGTTACATATTGCTCGTAAAATTCGCAATATCCCAAATAAACCATTTTCACCAATGCGGTTTGGTACACGTCATAAAACTATAGCGTCAGCTAACTAAAAGTAGCGTGAAGAAGTATTATTACAGATTTTCCAAAATTACATTATTCCGAACAGAATTTGGAAGATTAAGAAGGAAAAACAAAGGAAAAAATCATATCATTATGGCATCTCCTATTTAAACATTGGCCTCGCTTACATGAATATCTGGGATATATTCCTGGTTCCCGTACCCCAAAAAATGGTTCAAATGGCTCTGAGCACTATGGGACTTAACATTTGAGGTAATCAGTCCCCTAGAACTAAGAACTACTTAAACCTAACTAACCTAAGGACATCACACACATCCATGGCCGAGCCAGGATTCGAACTTGCGACCGTAGCGGTTGCGCGGCTCCAGACTGAAGCGCTTAGAAGCGCTCGGCCACACCGGCCGGCCCCATACCCCAGTTTAGGCTTGTTTACTAGCAGCCACTCATACAGTTGCAGACGACATGCTGTATGCCGAGGAAACGGCAACGAAAACACCAACAAATCTGGCGGAACGGAGGCAACAGACACAAAAAAACCATGCTGTGACGTTAAGTAAATAAGGTATTGTGAAGATATTGACAGAACACAATGTTTGGAACCAAACAGTACACATGTAATGATGTTTCACATTGTTTATAAGTATCCTGTTTTTTGTATGTTTGAGCATTAATGAACTCATTGATGATGGCGATATTGTCCTTGAAACTAGTTTCGGAATAAATAAATAAAAAGCTAAAGTGTTTTGCATGAAGGTGGACCCACAATCCCATTTAGTTGTTTTTATGCAAAAATGGTCCAGTGGAAATGTTTCAAGATAAAAAGATAATTTCTGTGATTTCCCTAAATAGCAGAACGTGACCACAGTGAATCTTGCAAGGAGGTTAGCCCCCATATATTTTGTATTTCGTTAATAATTCACGAAAACTGTCATTCAGAAATTCAGTACAATCTGCAAATAATTTTCAAAATTGAATATTACAGTATCTTGCACAGTCATTGTGGTTTAATAATGACTGAGCTGCGTGAATCAAGAGATTATCTACCACTTACAGCAGCACAGCGTCGTTGAAGGCGTCAGCTATCTGTGATAAACTAACCTGCAGAAGGAAAGTTGCTTCCATTCCACAGTAACGCAGAAAAATTTTTACTACCATTTTTCCGAAATAAGGGCTCATTATCTAGATACAGATGTAAGAACCTGTCACCTTTTTGTAACCAATGAAGCTTCACACAATTCTTAATCTCGCTCCGGTTTTGTTAGCTTTTGGTGTAATGTCTATGATGGCACTGCAGAAGTGCCCACGTCAGGTCACTATTCTTCTCCAAGCTATCACACAATTTTTAGGTATCTTATTCACAGTCTACGAGGAACGATAGGCCACATATGAAGAATTATTTGTAACATGGGCGCTATTCATCTTAATCCACAGAGCGATGTGGCGCAATGATAAGACACTGGCATCGTATTCTGAAGGGCAGCAGTTCAAATCCCGGAATTAATTTAAGATGTAGTGATGATTAGAGTAAATACACACCTTACACTTGACATGGCGCTAAAGAAAAAATCAGGAGCTGTTAACTATGGAGAACGTGGCGGTCATGCAACAGGTCCATCCCCTCCATGCTGTTACACCAAGTTGCTGCTCAAAGCAAGCAGCACTGTGTCCACGAATTCTAAACCATGTCTGGCGGTCAGACTCTGATGATTCTGTGCTCAGTTTAAGCAAATTGCGAGACGTATGGGTCCCAGGAGGTGATAACCCACCATTCAAGCATAAATGATCATAGAAAACCTTTTTTTATGATACGTAAGGAAAACCACAAGTAAGTTCTGACAGTCCCACATGTGACAAGAAAACTGCGAAAGTAACTGACACACTTGAAATAAGCATAAAACTTATGCGTGGAATGTAGCATTTTGAGGAGGAAAACTTCGCAAAAATTCCGTACAACATGCAAAATCGGGTTGTCCAAATAGACGAATCTTTTGAAGTTTGCACACGTCTAGGCAGTACCACAGTAATAGCCACCAAACGGTTGCGTGACCTGTGCCCATAGCACTTGACACAGCTAATGCATTGCCTGATGGTGCATTACTAAATCTCTGAATCAAGGCGGCCTCAAAATCCAGTGCCCCCGCATGACGCCTGCGACCACCTTCATGCTCAGGAAGAAAATGCTTTGTTTATCAAAGATAATGTGTAACAAGGGTACAGCAGCGTGGATGTCATTCTTTAAGATAACGACCTTTGTTGATACGACAATCATCACTTCCGCTTCCCACCACCTCGCCTCAATCATGTCAAATCAATTAATGGTCCATCTTGGACGTGCAAGTAAACAACAAGGCCTTATGCAGCACGTCGAAGGATTACAAGGAACCCCTTGAGTGCGAAGTCGCTAAAGGCCAATAATGTTTATGGCTTTCGATGCCACACATTTTATACAGGGTGTTACAAAAAGGTACGGCCGAACTTTCAGAAAACGTTCCTCACACACAAAAAAAGAAAATATGTTATGTGGACATGTGTCCGGAAACGCTTACTTTCCGTGTTAGAGCTCATTTTATTACTTCTCTTCAAATCACATTAATCATGGAATGGAAACACACAGCAACAGAACGTACCAGCGTGACGTCAAACACTTTGTTACAGGAAATGTTCAAAATGTCCTCCGTTAGCGAGGATACATGCATCCACCCTCCGTCGCATGGAATTCCTGGTGCGCTGATGCAGCCCTGGAGGATGGCGTATTGTATCACAGTCGTCCACAATACGAGCACGAAGAGTCTCTACATTTGGTACCGGGGTTGCGTAGACAAGAGATTTCAAATGCCCCCATAAATGAAAGTCAAGAGGGTTGAGGTCAGGAGAGCGTGGACGCCATGGAATTGGTCCGCCTCTACCAATCCATCGATCACCGAATTTGTTGTTGAGAAGCGTACGAACATTTCGACTGAAATGTGCAGGAGCTCCATCGTACATGAACCACATGTTGTGTCGTACTTGTAAAGGTACATGTTCTAGCAGCACAGGTAGAGTATCCCACATGGAATAATATAACGTGCTCCGTTGACCGTAGGTGGAAGAACATGGGGCCCAATCAAGACATCACCAACAATGCCTGCCCAAACGTTCAAAGAAAATCTGTGTTGATGACGTGATTGCACAATTCCGTGCGGATTCTCGTCAGCCCACACATGTTGATTTTGAAAATTTACAATTTGATCACGTTGGAATGAAGCCTCATCCGTAAAGAGAACATTTGCACTGAAATGAGGATTGACACATTGTTGGATGAACCATTCGCAGAAGTGTACCCGTGGAGGCCAATCAGCTGCTGATAGTGCCTCCACACGCTGTACATGGTACGGAAACAACTGGTTCTCCTGTAGCACTCTCCATACAATGACGTGGTCAACGTTACCTTGTACAGCAGCAACTTCTCTGACGCTGACATTGGGGTTATCGTCAACTACACGAAGAATTGCCTCGTCCATTGCAGGTGTCCGCGTCGTTCTACGTCTTCCCCAGTGGCGAGTCATAGGCTGGAATGTTCCGTGCTCCCTAAGACGCCGATCAATTGCTTCGAACGTCTTCGTGTCGGGACATCTTCGTTCTGGAAATCTGTCTCGATACAAACGTACCGCGCCACGGCTATTGCCCCGTGCTAGTCCATACATCAAATGGGCATCTGCCAACTTTGCATTTGTAAACATTGCACTGACTGCAAAACCACGTTCGTGATGAACACTAACCTGTTGATGCTACGTACTGATGTGCTTGATGCTAGTACTGTAGAGCAATGAGTCGCCTGTCAACACAAGCACCGAAGTCAACGTTACCTTCCTTCTATTGGGCTAACTGGCGGCGAATCGAGGATGTACAGTACATACTGACGAAACTAAAATGAGCTTTAACATGGAAATTAAGAATTAAGCGTTTCCGGACACATATCCAGATAACATCTTTTTTTATTTGTTTGTGAGGAATGTTTCCTGGAAGTTTGGCCGTACCTTTTTGTAACACTCTGTATACCATGCAACCGCAATATTGGCTGCTAATGGCAACAGGGTCAGGACTGAAGGTATCCAAAGGTGAGCACAGCATGAGGCTACCGAGCGTCATCAAATTGCCTTCAAACATAGGTTACAGTGTTTTCAAGGATGTTGTGCCCGCAGCTCGTGGTCTAGTGGCTAGCGTTGCTACCTCTGTATCACGGGGTCACGGGTTCGATTCTTTGCCGGGTTGGGTATTTTCTCTGCCCTGGGACTGGGTGTTTGTGTTGTCCTCATCATTTCATCATTATCATCATTCGTGACAGTGGCTATATCGGATTGTGTAAAAAATTGGACTTGTAAAAATTGAGACTCTGTACGGGCGCTGATGACCGCGTAGTTGAGCGACCCACAAACCAAACATCATCATCAAGGGAAGCAGTGGATATTTACATAACTTCAAACACTGCTACATATTGGAAGAGGTAAGATAACGAAATTTCAAATAAAGCGTCAACTTGACGGAATCGGACCGAAAATTTGTATATAAGATAAACAAACTTATCCCATCGTTCGGTAAGGAATTTGTTTTCAACCCCGACCAATCTGGATTTGAAGAGGAAATGCGTATGAAAGAAACCCTGGAAATTATAGGTACCAAGAGAGTTGTATCACGTTCAACTAGCATCAATGACTTATCGCATTCTTATGTAATTATGCCGACTGTTAATGTGGATGGTAAATTGGCTGGAAAGTTACTTATTGTGCTGAGAAAAGCTGGAGGTACTCTACACCCTATGATTCTGCCTCGTCTGCGTGATCTTGCAAGTACAGTCGAGAATATTTACGTCACAGCAAGCAAGAGTGGGAAAATGGTTGTAAGAGAACTACAACAATGATATGAGCATTGCTTTTGACCAACAGGTGCTCACAATAACTTGATTTTGGTTGATTCCTGGTATGAGTATAAATATCATAATCCTTTATAGCAAACTATACCTCTTAAAAGTGTGTGACATTGCAATTCATACCACTTGGAAGTACTGAACAAATTCAGCCTCTGGATGTTTGATTTTTCCGTTCTTATAAAACATATTATGGCACTATCTGCAGCTACGTCTGAAAGGATAGCAAAAAATGGTTCAAATGGCTCTGAGCACTATAGGACTTAACATCTCAGGTCATCAGTCCAATAGAACTTAGAACTTCTTAAACCTAACCAACCTACGGACATCACACACATCCATACCCGAGGCAGGATTCGAACCTGCGACCGTAGCGGTCTCGCGGCTATAGACTGAAGCACCTAGAACCGCTCGGCCACCAGCGGCCGGGAGAAAGGATAGCAAGTTTAACGATAAACTCCATCACAGGGCATTTCACCTTCGGTTGCATGCCATCACAGTCCATCAGTTCTCATCATTCCGTTACACCAATGTGATTGTGCATGCATTGCAAGAGTGGATAGCTATCTGAATATCCTGCACGATTCGTAACTACCAAGGAGTTCACTTTCGACCTTGATGATGCAAATCTTTGTGATCAATGTGATGCGCCATGTTTTATTCCGTGTTCGTGGTGCAAGTTAATGATTTGCTCCGAAGATTTCTTAAATATCGACGATGTCCATTTTGTGAAGTGTAGTACATACATTGCATAGAAGGTTGACCTCTGACATCCCCGGACACTCATTTCCTGTTGCCCTCCAGATGCACATGGAGAGTAATTAGCAGCTAGTATTTTTACTGTCATTATTATTTACACAAAAAGTTAAAATGTGCTTTACTAATGATGGAACTTGTGACTTCGCACACAAGGGGTTCCTTGTTAAATGTGGTTCTATTTTGATGGCAGAGTGGAACTTTTCAAGACATCGTATCACCTGAAACACCCTTTCTTAAGCGAAATTGTTCTTCGTACTGCAACGTGCGAATCATAGAATTAGTAAAACAGCTTTTCAGCATTACGACCTGGCATTCCTTTTCCCGTCTAAAATATCGCTATTAACACTGAGCCGTACTGTATCGTTTAGAGTCCCAGTTACGTAATAGGCATTAAATCTTGCACTTTTGAAAGCAAAGGGATTAAAAATGCTCTAACGGCGTGCCGAGGCAACTGCAGCTTATACAGTAAGGCGAGATGTGACGCCGAAGATATTAGGTCCTGTCGGTTAGAACTGAGGTACCACCATAGTGTATGATAGCACGGCGCGCTCATTTGGTTCTTGTGTTTGCCGCCGAAGTTCATCGCAGTATTAAATGTAATTTTCTCCTTCATAACACTGAATTATCTTCTTATTTCCCACACGAGTGTATACTACTGATATGGGAAACGGCCAACATGTGTGTACAGACCGGTCAGTTTTTTATCTCGCAGTATCGCCCCCATATTTATAGTTAGACACTTTTTCCTCCCTGGACGTGCACGTCATTACTCAGTGCCGGCAACATGGCAAGGCAAATTATAAAGAAATTTAGGACATTACGGAAGGCTGCAGGGCGGCTCTTTTTGTAGTGCCCGCCGGAGCCCAGTCCTAATGACGGGCACTCGCCGCTGAATTAGTGCGCCCGTGTTCATACATCCCGACACAGCCTCTGCGGCGCTGCCTCCAACACATTGGCTCATCGCGAATTTTGGGCCGGAGTCTGAACCTCGACCTTTTTCCTAACCGGGCCACTAAATACCCCAGCGATATCCATGGCAACTTCTTAGACGACGCTGTTACCTATCAGAAAATTTTGTCAAATAAAAAGTTGGCTGTAGCCAGTCAGACGTTGTCAAAATACTAGCGTGTACTAAGACTGTCAACTAGTTCTCTGTTTATAAGTTTTCCATCTTACGAAACGTAAGAACTAAATGAATAAATAGTTAAATGTCGTAGCGCTTATTTTCAGCCTGTCAACCGTTCATTTATTATGTCAAAATTAGCGGTTTCTGACAGCACAGTACAACTTCAGGTCTGTTAAAAAACATAAAAGAAAGTGACAACTGGTTTCTAATTCTGTGTTTGCGATATACTGTGCTGCATTTTAAAACATTTGTGTCGATTTTGTATGACTGTGAGGTGATATTTTAAGTACTTTTCATTCTAATTTCAAATAGGATTTTTTTTCAAGTTAGATTATTGTACAAATAGCTTCTTAAGTTTTGGGTGAAATCACATTTTTTTCTAACAGGGAATTTTTAATTGCCTTAAAAATAAATTATTCATTTTGCAACATTGTATAGAGTCACTAAAGACTGGATTAGGGTAGACAGTGGTATATGTCCACTTCAAAATGGTAATAATTATTACAGAAGCACAAAACATTTCTGACAATTTAATTTCCCTTCGTTGATTTCAGTGAATCACGGTTTTTTTTTCTTTGACATGGAGCGACACTTTTCTTCTTTGATTGTCTCCACCAGCACTATCTCTCTTTAGCTTAAGACAGTAGTCAGCTGTCATGTTTGCACTCCACCTTCCCTTGTAACCCTTTTCCATCACCTTGATGTATTAGTAGAAACGTTGTCCTTGTTTCTCAATCACAACGCCAAGGTTCGCAGAGAAAAAATCAATAGGTGAATGTAAAAAATTGCAGCTTCACATTCATGTTACATCCTAATTTCAAGAAACTCTGCAACAGTATTTTAACCACGACTTTATAATTTGGATGTTTGTTGTTGCCCAAAAAGGACACTACTTCTTTAAACGAAACCCGAACCTTTTTTTCCCTCTGGATTCATTGCGCTGTGAAACAAATTGTCTTCCATTAAATTTCTGATCTGTGGCCCCACAAAGATCCTTTGTTTAATTTTCTCCTAAGATTCGTTTGGAAATATTGTTAGCAAGTACAGGAAGCAGTCACCATCTTTTGGAAATGCTTTAGTGCACTGCTCTATTACTCCAAGCTTGCTGTGACGATGGGGTAATAGTATATTGATTGGCTGAACAATTGGTTCATTTGTTATATTCTGTGAACCTGACCGTAGGGGTCTTCTTTTGGGCCGGTTAGTTACCTTCGAATGCTTCTCTTTGGTTTGGAATTCCGACTCACAAATGAAACATGGCGTTTTTGTGAAGCCGGATTCTTGGCCAAGTAGCATGCCAACCACTTTCAAATCCCCACATATTGTCAAAGAATGTTTTTCATGGTAATCGTATTTCAACACAACTTTGAAATTTTCATACATCTCCTTGTGCTGTACTGAGCGGGAAGCAGGTATAGAGCCATATAAATTTCCATTTTGTAAAAGTACACCATTCAGGCTAATTTTGACGAGTCTACAATCAACCTCCTTTGACTTGGATCATAAGTGACGTTAAAGAAATTCAATAAACCCTCAATATTTCAATAACAAACCATATGATATTCTTTAAAGAATTTTATTAGTCCCTTTTCTCTCTTCCTGTACCAAGAGGATAACACTCCGGGTAGTAGAAGACAAGACGAGTGGGCCTTCGGCTCCGAAACCCCATGTCGATGATGTTTCGTTGAATGGTTCGCACGCTGACACTTATTTATGGGCCAGCATTGAAATCTGCAGTAATTTCCGGAAGGGTTGCACTTCTATCACGTTGAACGATGCTCTTAAGTTGTTGCAGGATCTTTTTCCGGCCACAGCGATGTCGGAGATTTGATGTTTTACCGGATTCCTGATATTCCCAGCACACTCGTAAAATGGTTAGTACGGGAAAATCCTCACTTCATCGGAGATGCTGCGTCCCATCGCTCGTGTGCTGATTATAACATCACCTTCAAATTCACTTAAATCTTGATAGCCTGCCATTGTGGCAGCAGTAACCGTTCTAACAACTGCGTCAGACAGTTGTTGTATCATATAGGCTTTGCCGACTGCAGGCCGTATTCTGCCTGTTTACATATCTCTGTTTTTGGATACGCATGACTATACCAGTTTCTTAGGCGCTTCAGTGTATTTACAATACAGTTTTTGTATAACATACTATTCAGGTAGTTAACGGAATAATGTGAGTATACGCGTATGCTAGTGGCCGGGTCTGACAGCTCGGAATCTCCGGTACCCTACGCGCCTTTTTTTTGCTGGCGGGAACATTGTCGAGTCGCGGCTAGCATTGTTCCGGTACGTAACGAGCGGACGTGCCGGTAGGCTGGTGTCGGGGGATAGGAAAGATGGTCGGAGCGTAAGAAATGGCGCCGGTCGCGGGAAAAGTTAAAGTCGGTATTGTGGGGAAGATTATTATCAAAAAGTTACGCGGTTATTCATTAATAATTACACACAGCGAAGTTAAGCAGGAGTAGCGAGAGTAACCTTTCTAATGCGTGTAGAACTAATGTGGCCGATTACATTTACCTGATGTAACGACCTATAGTAGACTGTAGTGAAAGAGGAAATAATTAATAATAATTAAATAATGACGTCTCTAGAGTAACCATTTATCATTGCAGATTGAAAAAGTGTAGTTGTGTAAGGCGCGGTTGAGAATTTTCAATCTTGGGAGCCAGCGCACGAATTCTACATACATTACGTTATCTTTTATAATAGATCATGGTCATATGCAATTACCATGTCCATGGCAATTAATTATACGCACATCACGAACAACTGGATACATGATTTAATTTTTATGTCGGACGTGGTCTCTTATAAGTTGTCTTCTTTAAAAGTTTAGTCGCCAAATAACACGTACACGGTAACTGAACTTAATTTTTTAATGGATAGCTTACATTTATCATTATTATCGGTAATTCTATCAGCTTCACTGCCATATACAAAAGCCAAACTTATAATCTGTCAATTGATTTTAAAAGAAAAAGATTACTGAACAATTTTATTGTTGTAAAATGCCTGTAGTGTTACGTAAATGACACCAAGTAGCACTACATGAATCAATTTTTTTAAATTTTAATATAAAATGATAGCATAGTAGTTTGGGTTTTGTTCGTGGTGGTAAACCGATAGTTTTTCAGTTAAGCCCGGTTGCTCTGTAACTACGAGAATGGTATATTATATGTTTGTAGTGTAAAGAGACAGAGACAATTTTTAGCTCCGGGACATTGTAAGCATAGGATTAAAAAGTATTTCTCATTTATTTTTATGTTTTTATAACAGGTCTGAAGGTGGATTACACCGCCATAAACCGGTCATTTTGAGATAATGAAACAGCGATCGAGAGACTGAAAACAAGTGCATTTTCTAGAAATAAGGATCGCGGTTTATTCCCAGATGGAAAGTGCGAGGAACGGAACAAGTGGATTGCAATCGCTTGCAACACCGATTCTCGGGTATTGTTCTTCAGTGTGGAATCTTCACCATTACGGGTTTATAGAAGAGATAGAAAATATCAAACGAAGAGCGACATGTTCCGTCACAGGACGGCTTGGTAAGCTGGAGTGTGTCGCAATTATCAATGAACTTCAGTGGCAGACGCTACAAGAGGGGCGTTGAGCATCACGGAAAGGTGTACTAGTGAAATTAGGAGAGCGCACGTTCCAAGAAGAATGGAGCAGCCTGTTAATCCCTCCCACATATGTCTCGCGAAAAGACCGCGAAGAGAAAAGCAGCGAAAATGGAGCTCATACGGATACTTAACTACACTCGTTCCGTCCGCGCACCATTCATGAATGTTATGGGAAAGGAAAATGGTGATAGTAATGCCAAGAGCACCTTCAACCACCCACCGCACTGTAAGAGCTTTTTTTTCGTTTATTGGATTTCGATTCCCCCACGAAGGGGGCGGGCTTGCAGCAGCTTAGTACGCCACTCTTCAGCCTACAGAGTTTAAAAAAAATATGTTCAAATGTGTGTGAAATCTTATGGGACTTAAGTGCTAGACTGCTGCGCCCTGCCGGCCGGAGTGGCCGAGCGGTTGTAGGCGCTACAGTCTTGAACCGCACGACCGCTACGGCCGCAGGTTCGAATCCTGCCTCGGGCATGGATGTGTGTGATGTCCTTAGGTTAGTTAGGTTTAAGTAGTTCTAAGTTCTAGGGGACTGATGACCTCAGAAGTTTAGTCCCATAGTGCTCAGAGCCATTTGAACCAATTTTGCCGCGCCCTAGACCGCTCGGCTAATCCCACGCGGCCCAGCACTTCACTACAGTCTCCTTACGTTGCAGATTTCCTTTTACGAACAGCCTCATGAAGCTTCCGAAGTTAATTTGTAGATAAGTGTAGCGAAACGATCACAGAGGTTCAGTTGTCGGTAACGCAAATGGTACTTTACAATCATTACTGGAAAATTGTTGTTTGTTTAGAAAAGCGCTTATATGCTTCTTACCGAATATTGTACGTTTTTAAAGTCTGAGCAAATGCAAAGAAGTACACTGGTGTGCAAAACATAAGGACGAAAGTAACCTTGGAATGACGTGTCACTGCCAAGCAACAAAGCTCGATGAATTTTGGACCATACATAGAAGGAGCTGCTACAGTATAGTACAGAAGGTAATTGAAAGATATACGCAATGAGACGAACAGGAATGACACTTTTATTCAAAGACGATAATTTCGTTGAAGTCACGGTGATTTATTATGATCCCCTGGACACTGCAAAAGGCCTGACATGGATTCTAATAAAGTGTGTGATCGTAATGGACGGCGCTGCATACTCCGCAGTATGATCTTATGTTGGCAACAAGATTAGTAAAGAATTCTTGAGGAGCATTCCATGCCTCGGCCAGCGCGGCTGAAACTGCTGGATGGTCTTTGATGCATGGGGACGTTCTGCAATACTTCTTCCCAACGCATTCCACACGTACTCGGTGGGAACCGGCAGGCTAGTCCATTCATCGAATGTCCTCTCCTGCCAAGAACTCCCTCACCTGCGCTTCCTATGCAGTAGCGCATTATCAGCCATAAAAATGAAGTCAAGGCCCAAGCCACCGTGACAAGGCTCACATGGAGGAGTACAGTGTCACAATAACACTGACCGGTGAGCATATCGTGTTCCATGATTTGGAGGTCAGTACTCCCGTGCAACATTAAACCACACCATACCATAGCACCTGGACCACCAAAACGATCATGTTCGACAACGCTCCTGGGCGCAATACGTGTTTCCGTCTCTCGGCACATGAGGGTACGTCGAGGATCACTACTCAGACTGAATCTGCTCTCTTCCGAGAACAGCAGGTGACCCCCCTCTTTGTTGGTCCAGTCCCTATGCTCGTGGCACCATTTCAAACGGCACTGACGATGATCGGGTGACGTTGAAACACAACGTACTAGTTGTCGGGCAAAGTGACCATCACACTGCAGCCGCCGTGCCGCAGTGGAGCGTCAAATCGCGTGACTTGCAGTCCTGTTAATTGTGGTTGTAATTGCAACCGCTCTTCAACATGGGTTCCTTCTTTTAGTAGCCATCTGTTGCTGTAGTTGGCCTTGTTCGACCACCTCCTCTCCTTCGGCCAACAGTTCCTACGATTTGGAGCGCTCCGTGCCCTTGAAAGAAAGCTGTGAGCAATGACAAATTCCTAAGATACTTTCGTTACACTTGGCCTTTCTTCCAGTTTCCCGATGATTCTTCCCCGTGTGAAGATATCAGAATGCCTTCTCCGGGTTATGTTATAATAAAAAACACCACCAAAGTGCACCGTAACGACTTGCTATTTGACACATAGTTCAGACGGTTCAAATGGCTCTGAGCACTATGGGACTCACCATCTGAGGTCATCAGTCCCCTAGAACTTAGAACTACTTAAACCTAACTAACCTAAGGACATCACACACATCCATGCCCGAGGTAGGATTCCGACCGGCGACCGTAGCGGTCGCGCGGCTCCAGACTGAAGCGCCTAGAACCGCTCGGCCACATCGACCGTTTTGACAGATACTGTATTTCCCGTTCCTTCAACTGCCTCGTCTTGCGGGGCCAGCCCCATTTGGCCCTATTATCACGCTGACTTCACCCCATACGAAGTCCAGCTTTCTGTTTGGGAGATTGGCAGATTTATGGCAACATACTGCCGCACTTTCTGGAGTATTGCTGTGCGGTGTGGGATTCGCATCAGGCAGGACTGACGGATGACATCGAAAAAGTACAAAGAAGGGCAGCTAGTTTTGTATTATCGCGAAATAGGGGAGATAGTGCCACAGAAATGACACGTGAATTGAAGTGGCAATCATTAAAACAAAGGCGTTTTTCGTTGCGCCAGGATCTTCTCATGAAATTTCAATCACCAGTTTTCTACTCCGATTGCGAAAACATTCTGTTGGCACCCACCTACATAGGGAGAAATGATCATCACGATGAAATAAGAGAAATCAGGGCTCGCACAGAAAAATTTAAGTGCTCGTTTTTCCCGCGTGCCGTTCGAAGAGTGTAACGGTAGAGAGACAGCTTGAAGGTGGTTCATTGAAACCTCTGCCAGGCACTTTATTGTGAATAGCAGAGTAATCACATAGACGTAGACGCACACATTTCCACCGACTTGTTAATATGTTATGTTACTTTATCTATCTCCTCTTTTACGTTTTGAATTGCAGTGTACTACGAGAGTGGTCAAAGGCCTCAGTGACTGACTGTGGATTATCACGAAATGCAGAAAGATCTTAACTGTTAGTCATTCGAAGAAAATGCTCTTCATATCGCAAAAATGTATGTAGAGAATACTCCGAACTTTTATTGTAGACGTTGATAATCTCGTTATTGAGCACCCGTAAGCTCCTCCTGTATTGTAGAATATTCGTATGTTTTTCCGTTTCCCCCATGTCGCTCCCGCATAGAGTGAGAGAACAAACTGATGTTAACAATAGCTCCCACAGAGGAAATAATAATTCCTTCCACAATCGATCCGTGTATGAAACAGGAAGGTAACTAAACATACAATACTGTAAAAAATTCCCTTTGGCATTCATTTTACAGCGATTTGCAGAACATTAATGTAGATGTAAGGCTGACAAAGCTAGATCGTGATTGTAAAATTTGAAATTTTCCCGGCGAATCACCACTTGATTACCAAGTGACAAACTACATCAAAAGACCCGTTCGTAATTCATACGAGGATGCTGTATAAGAAAACACATAAGTAAGAAAAATTAATATTAGTTTATAAGCAATGTTATTAATGCCTCCATAATTTCTTTAATATTTTCTCGACGCCTTGAGATTTCTGGCCCTGTGAAGCCGTCTTCAGGCACAGGCATTTTTCAGTCTACATGTTAAAAAAGAAAACTACTAATTGTTCTAGAAAATATTCGCAGATATCGAGTAGACCCACGCAATATTTAGAAGTCATATCTACGTCTTCGATACCTTATCTGGCATTTTCTAATTCCATGTTAGTCTTAAGAAATTTTTGTCCTTGTTATTGACTGTCCGTGGTTGTTTTGTTGTAAAATGGACAGTGCATCTGGCAAAAAACATTAACAACATCTATCGGCGTTGTATTCGTGGCAATTATGCTGATGAACTGAAGTCCGAGATCGTCGTTTCAAAATGGGCTATGCCTGAGAGCCCTTGGCGAAAACATTTTAAGTGTAATTACTGCAGTAATGTTTTTGTTGCTTTATGCCATATTTGGTAACGTTAATGGGTCTACCACAGCGTTTAAATACCTGGTAGTAATACTAAGAAGAGACTTGAAATTGTACAAACACGTCAAGTCTGTGCTAATGCGAACGAACAGAACATTCCGATTTGTTGCAATAACTATGTGAATGGCCAATGTTACTTGCAAGGAAATCGCATACAAGGTACCAGTGCAATGTATTCTACAGTACTTATGGAGAATTTCTAAATATCCAAAGACACGGTGCACGGATAGTCGCAGGTTAGTATAGATCATACAAAAGTGTAATAGAGATCATGGGGAGTCGTTAAAAGAAAGATGACGCCGTCCTCGTGGAATCCTGTTTAGAGAACCGGTATTCAAGGTAGAGTGTGTTAGAGATCTACTACCTCCATCGCATATCTCGCGTAGGAATCGTGAGAATAAGGTAAGGGAGTTTCGGATGAGTACCGAAGCACACGAGTACGTCGACAACCAAAACGAGTTTGTCTGTGCTACTAACGACTCACCAAAGCAAATCCACACAGGTGGCGGACGTGATCTTGCTCTTCGCTGGAAGCCTAATTCAGAGTGGATCCCGCGATGCCTCATGTAAAACGACATGAATAAATGTTCAGCGCAATGGAAGAAATTAATACAAATCTGCCAGAACTCAGTTTCTGTAGGCTACGACCACTAACTTAGCTTATTTGGTAGGTACGGAAGTGTGCTGCTTCACTCTCGTTTCTATTGTATTTTAGTACTGAACCTAAGACTACACCGGCTGGTGTGGCCGAGCGGTTCTAGGCGCTTCAGTCTGGAACCGCGCAACCGCTACGATCGTAGGTTCGAATCCTGCCTAGGGCATGGATGTGTGTCATGTCCTTAAGTTAGTTAGGTTTAAGTAGTTCTAACTTCTAGGGGACTGATGACATCCGATGTTAAGTCCCATAGTTCTGAGAGCCTAAGACTACGTATGAGGTAAACTGCTAGCCCACTACCAATTTGGTTGACATTCGTTATAGCAGAAGCATGGAATTCGAGGTCGAAAAATAGTCAGGCACTAATACGCCATGACAAGTAGATCTTTGGCAAAGAAAGAAGTTCTGTTTGCTTAGTAGTACAAGCACATACACACGTGCGCACACACACACACACACACACACACACACACAGAGAGAGAGAGAGAGAGAGAGAGAGAGAGAGAGAGAGGAATGTCTCTTACACTACGTTCACACGGAGCTAGCTTTCATAGACCGATTTCCCAAACCCACGTCTGGTTCTTCACTTCAATAGTGATTATGGAAATGCGGTTCTAGCATCCTGATCTCCTCTTCCAGTGTCCATATTCGCTCCTACTTCAAGTACAACCGTCTTCAAAATTGCTTTATTTATCGAGCTCCGACTTGCTTTGAAAAATGTTGGCTACTCTGAAAGAAGCGATTTTATGTAGAGTGAAGGAAAAGGAGTGTTTCACTGACTAGGGAATTATTCATTTCTACAATTTAAGCGAAGTGAAGCACTTTTTATCTTTATTAGATGGAAAGAGATACATAAATGAAAAGATACTTGCTGTATTGGAAAACTGAACTGATTTGCAACAAAATAACATTCTGAAACTTCCTGGCGGATTAAAGCTGTGTGCCACACCGAGACCTACACTTCTCGAGGGCAAGTGCTCTGCTAACTGAGCTACCGTCCTCACAGCTTTACTTCTACCAGTAACTCATTCCTATCTTGCAAACTTCCAAACTACAGTACCTCGTCTCCTATCTTCGAAAATGGTAGAGCACTTTCTCGCATAAGGCTGAGGTCCGAAGGTCGAGTCTCGGTCCGGCACACAGTTTTCATCTGCAAGAAAGTTTTATGCCAGCGCAAACATCGCTGCAGAATAACAACTAATTCTGGGAACACAATACTCTGCAATTTGTAAACTGTTATATCTACCCCCTATTCTAGTGGCACATACACTCACACACAATCAATGGCTAGCAACAAAACGTTGCTATTTCTGCGCGCAGGATTGCGAATGTATTAACGCATTCGGAAGTTTCCTGACTATTCTACATCTACATACACATTCCACATCTACATTTATACTCCGCAAGCCTCCCAACGGTGTGTGGTGCAGGGTACTTTACGTGCCACTGTCATTACCTCCCTTTTCTGTTCCAGTCGCGTATGGTTCGCGGGAAGAACGACTCCCGGAAAGCTTTCGTGCGCGCTCACATCTCTCTAATTTTACATTCGCGATCTCCTCGGGAGGTATAAGTAGAGGGAAGCAATATATTCGATACCTCATCCAGAAACGCACCCTCTCGAAACCTGGTCAGCAAGCTACACCGCTATGCAGAGCGCCTCTCTTGCAGAGTCTGCCACTTGAGTTTGCTAAACATCTCCGTAACGCTATGACGCTTACCAAATAACCATGTGACGAAACGCGCCACTCTTTGGATCTTCTCTATCTCCTCCGTCAACCCGATTGGTACGGATCCCACACTGATGAGCAATACTCAAGTACAGGTCGAACGAGTGTTTTGTAAGCCACCTCCTTTGTTGATGGACTACATTTTCTAAGGAATCTCCCAATGAATCTCAACCTGGTAACCGCCTTACCAACAATTAATTTTATATGATAATTCCCCTTCAAATCGTTCCGTACGCATACTCCTAGATATTTTACAGAAGTAGCTTCTACCAATGTTTGTTCCGCTATCATATAATCATAAAATAAAGGATCCTTCTTTCTATGTATTCGCAATACATTACATTTATCTATGTTAAGGGTCAGTTGCCACTCCCTGCACCAAGTGCCTATCTGCTGCAGATCTTCCTGCATTTCGCTACAATTTTCTAATGCTGCAACTTCTCTGTATACTACAGCATCATCCGCGAAAAGCCGCATGGAACTCCCGAAACTATCTTATGCTGCGACATGTTGGAACAGAACAATCTTTCACCTGTGACCGCTTGGCATTTTTTTTCCATAACGCGCCTAATGCAGGTGTGTTAATAAAACAGTTGCAAACGCATTGAGTGGCGTGGATAAAAAAAATTGTGCTCTGTCGGCACTACAAACATAAATGAAGTAGGCCTGCTCATAATTTCGCTTCGTCTTGCAGACAAAATCGGGCAGTTCATGTTGGATCCGCCCAGGAAAATCGTTTCCGGCCTAACATGTAAACACGGCAGCCGAAAACAGCTTCCGAAATTTGGTTTTCGCCTTCTGGAAGTTGTGTAGCATGTAAACGTAGCGTTAGTACCTCCCGATAGCGTAGGAGTAGATAGAAGCAGCAGGTAGCAGGGAAAGACAGACGAATTGGCCCCTAAAGCCCAGGAGGGTAGAATCATTACGAGTTAAGCGCGAGCTCGCCAGAGGTCGAGATCGATCGTATGGCCCTGCTACCCATCCCAGCACTTTCGCAATAGCCCTCGTAACTGTCGCTCGGAGGTTAAATGAGCCATAAAAAGAGACGGGAGGAGGGCATGCTGCGTACAGCTAGTGCGAGGCCGTGCTGGCAGATTTGAGGAGCACGCCCGCGGGAGCTGCTTTCATCTTTATAGCGACATCAAAGTTATTTATCGCCACACTGCTTGCCTCTGCCGCGTCTGTCTCCCCTTAAGACCATCCCCGCTCTGCCGACATACGCTCCATTTGTCTACCCACTGCGCCAATACGCGGCGCCTCGTAAGGTGCAATTAAGGACTTTCTTTCCGAGCATCAGAACATCGAAAGTACCCACGTCATGACAGACTACGTGCAACCAAAAGTAAATGTTAACAAGGCTGCAATCCTGGCGAGACGTATACGGTATACGAGCGTGAGGAATGAACCACACTTCGCTCAGAGGACACATTCTACAGACCCGACTAAATTAGTCGATAACTCCAGATACAGCAACAGATTCTGTGTTTACACTGTTCTGTGAAGTACCGTAAGGTGTTAAAATAATGTGATTATCCAATTTCCCTTACAGTTTCAGATAACTTCGACCTACTTTTCCCAATTCAGAAAATATCGTTCTTGTGAAACACAACTAGCTCTTTATACTCATGATGTAATAAGTGCTATCGACAGGGGATGTCAAATTGATTCCATATTTTTAGATTTACAGAAGGCTTTAGGCACCGTTCCTCACAAGCGTCTTCTAACCAAACTGTGTGCCTACGGAGTATCGCTTCAGTTGTGCGACTGGAATCGTGATTTCCTGTCAGAAAGGTCACAGTTCGTAGTAATAGACGGAAGGTTATCGAGTTAAACAGAAGTAATATCCGGCGTTCCTCAAGGAAGTGTTATAGGCCCTCTATTCTTCCTGATCTATATTAACGACGTAGGAGACAATCTGAGTAGCCGTCTTAGATTGTTTGCAGATGATGCTGTCATTTACCGTCTTATAAAGTCATTAGATGGTCAAAACGACTTCCAGAATGATTTAGATAAGATATCTGTATGGTGCGAAAGAGCAATTGACCCTGAATAAAGAAAAGTGTGAAGTTATTCACATGAGTACTAAAAGAAATCAGCTAAATTTCGATTACGCGGTAAGTCATACAAATCTCAGGGCTGTAAATTCAACTAAATACTCAGGGATTACAATTACAAATAACCTAAATTGGAACGATCACATAGATAATATTGTGGGTAGAGCAAACCAAAGACTGCGATTCATTGGAAGAACACTTAGAAGGTGCAACAGGTCTACCAAAGAGACTGCTTACACTACGTTTGTCGGCCCTATTCTGGAGTGCGTGACCTATGTGACCTACATGAATGATATCCTGCGACCCCTAGACATACCCTTTCTGCACAGCACCACAGACGCCATTTTTCAGCAAGACAATGCACGACCACATGTTGCTCCACGGACACATGCCTTCTCGGTGTCACAGGATGTCAGTCTTTTGCCCTGGTCCGTCAGATCACCAGACTTGGCGCCAATCGAAAATGTGTGAGATATGATCAAACGACGGATGCAGCGCTGTAACTCAATTCCAATCATCAGAGAGGAACTTTGGAAACAGGTGACTGCAGCATGGATGGCTATTCCATAGGACGCCATTCGCGCCTTATACTCGTCGACACCATCACGCATGGAACAAGTTATCAGTGTCCATGGCGCATCGTTTGCCTAGTAGGCAACAGGACACATGCTGAACCGAGGTGACTGAAATACTAATCATCTCTGCAGAACATACTAATATACATGTCCTGTGAATAAGAATGTCCTGTCTCAAGTCGTTCAGGGTGTTCTGTTTCTTCTGAACATGAGTGTACTTAATGGATGTACATGTTCTAGACACATCATTGACGACATTTCTGGCCGTGAGCTGCCCCGGATAGCCTAATGGTAAGTTGACCGCTGGCGATAAGCGAGAAATCAAGGGTTCCGTCCCGGCCTGGCAAAAATTTTCACTTTCGTCTTTCCGTTACGCAGCTGATCGTTGTCCATATTCGCAACTGCGAATGTATTTCATTAATAATTAGATATGTAGACATTTCGTAAACAGACAGAAAATAGTTAATGGGATCTAGGTGTTCCAGGTAGTGCAATGAAAACTGAAAGATAAGGAATTTCGACTCACGGGCCTGTCTGAAAAACATTGCTTGATATACCTCACTTTTCTATTGGAGGTGATATGTCTTGGCCATCCTACGACATTAGTGGATTATCCAGCCCACTTAGGGGCGGGTGTGAAATAAAGAAGGAAGATTATCGTTTGCCCTTTAACGTCCTGTGGCGCCGAGGTCATTAGAGACGGCGAATGAACTGAGATAGAAAGGATGGAAAAGAAATCGGCCATGTCCTTCACGTATCAATCATATCGGAATTCGTGCACCATATAAAAGGTAAAACTCTGATCAACCCGATGGTTAATCTGAATAGCACAATACTTTACTAACAAAGATCCTATTAAAGGTAGCACGCCGTCATCATCCTCCCACCTTTGAAGTGACTTACCTTGCAGTTATCACATGATCTACCCCTCAGAACAAAAAATTTCGAGACTGGGTTAACGAAAAATAGAGAAGAGTTGAAATGGTGGTTTCAATGCTTCAGCTGTTCTACCCTGTCCCTCCCCACGTGAGAACAATGCACAGGACGACACGCAACCATGTGAAAGTATCAGAAAACTTCTTCTTTCCAATGTTGTTCAACTAGAGCCATTGCTACACTTCGATGATGGGGAACGAGAAACTCCAAAAATACATGAGACGATGCATCACATTTGTCAACCCGGCATGGTTCAGGAAAGTGTTGGATGTTAACATGTCATACCGTCTGAGATGCATTCTGTGGATACGATGATCTTTGTATTCTTTCCAGTTCCCCTGACCTAAATTTTGTTGGCAAACCTGCGTCACCATTGACATACTTGTACACTGCTTGGACTTTTCTCTGATCAGTTCGTGTGAGTAATGTGAGGAGGATGAATGGTCAAGGATCAGGGTGGCTCGTCAGTGATTTTGTCGTCTCGAGCAATCCAAGTCATGACGAGCCGTCGCCGTCACCATTCGGGAAGGAGCTCTACCTACTAGGAAACTGTCTCTAATTCAGTTGCTCTTGAAAGTATTATTACTGGTTTTATTCTTAATTTAAACCTATTCCTCTGTCAAACGGAACTGGCAATCTGAGTTCACTTTTCACAACCACTGAGATCCTCACTGCTCAGTGCACTATGGAATAGAATTTTTGGTTAAGTTACATCCCATCAAGTCGTAAGAATAATGCAGTTAATTCTTATTTTCTGGGAAAGGGGTTCAAACCCCCATCTGGTCTTCCAGATACAGGTTGACAACGATTTCCCTAAATTTCAATAGGAAAACGACAAGATAAATACGTCCAGCAGTTGAAACGGCTCTGAGCACTATGGGACTCAACTGCTGTGGTCATCAGTCCCCTAGAACTTAGAACTACTTAAACCTAACTAACCTAAGGATATCACACACATCCATGCCCGAGGCTGGATTCGAACCTGCGACAGTAGCGGTCGCGCGGTTCCAGACTGAAGTGCCTAGATCCGTTCGGCCACACCGGCCGGGTGACAAGACTGTCAGTGGCAAGAAGGGAAGCGAAACACTCTTTGGTTCTACATGGAAGTGCAAAAATGGCAACCGAACATTAAATTGAAACTGAATGAAAACTAGCATTAGATTTCGTTCTTTCACAATGATGTAAATTGAATAGCCATCAACATTAATACGGCATTTTAATGTTTGTCTTGACTCAAATTCATATCGTCAGCATTTAATCTGTTACAGGATACATTACGTGTTCTTTAGCCCAAGGCAACACTGATTTCCCGTTTGGTATATATGTCTAGCGCAACGTTTACGACTCCACCCTATTTCTTCGTCTTTCTTGTCGGCCGTGTCAAGCGCGAAAGTGTGAAACGCAGCTCAGTGTGACATATGACTGCTCAACATAGTGCCATGTTGGTGGTGTTGTTGGCCGGCCGCGGTGGTCTCGCGGTTCTAGGCGCGCAGTCCGGAACCGTGCGACTGCTACGGTCGCAGGTTCGAATCCTGCCTCGGGCATGGATGTGTGTGATGTCCTTAGGTTGGTTAGGTTTAAGTAGTTCTAAGTTCTAGGGGACTAATGACCACAGCAGTTGAGTCCCATAGTGCTCAGAGCCATTTTGGTGGTGTTGTTGATACGCAAAATGCGAATGCTCGTGCGAAGTCACGCAACATACACAGAAACAGATAACATTAATGTCTTTTTCGGAATTTGAAGCCTAACCTTTTACGATAGTTATCCGAGAGGTCAGTCCCCCTGCCGCCACTGGCCAAATAAAACAACAAGAAGATCCGTATTGAATGGAATTGAGAACAAGCATTCTACTGAAATGAAACAAGTAACTATTCAAGAACGGTATCGCGTCTTTTATACGTGCTTGCTGGCCGTCATCTGACTCTCATCTATATTTCTCTCTGTCCAGTAGCCTTTGGGAAGTCTTTATTGTAAGGAAGTTAGTCCCAAAATTCGTTATAATGATTTCATCTACTTTTAGTATTATTTTTGCGTGTCTTCCGTCTTCCATAGTCGAGATTTTTTGATGGTTCTCGTAGGGTATACATTCAGGATCTATGACGACATGAAAGGCTATTTGTTCGGTTGTCATTTTCCATTTTATAACCTTCTTCAGAGTTGTACCATATGTCCTATACTACGTAATTTGTTTCTCCATGTTTTTATATTAAGTTGTGAGAAATAAAATGTGTATTATAGGCCACTAAAGATGTTCCAAAAACAAACAGCCTTTCAGGAAGTCGCAGAGGCGGAATTCATAACCTAGGAAGATACGAATATTTTAGTCGGTAATTCGCCACTATATTTCTCGAGGTACAGAATATTATCACAGTATTAGAATAGAGACGTAGACAAAGTAAGATAATGTATTATTTATTAGGTTATTGTCATCACTATTACCTAATGACTACAAGAAACAATTTTTTTGACAATCGAACCAAAGCCAGTGGGAATCGTGTATCGAGCCAAATATTCTCTTCCGTGTCTGGTTTTATCCACAGGTCTTTTTTCTGCTGCTCACTGTCTGAAAGAAAATCTCAGTTTAGGATTATTTTGTTTAACCATGCCGTGCTTTGTTTACGGACTTAGCCGGCGCTTCGGAGCCTATCTAGTTCCGGTTGCCAAACCTCGAAGTAATCAGGTGAGTTAATGCGGGCTTTAGACCCGGTAAGGGAATACAGCTAATGGGATGAGTAACAGGGGAAGCCTTTATAGTACTGCCATTGTGTGAAAACAGAGAGAAACAGCGCCGGCCGTGCTTACTGAGCGCCGGCTAAAACTCTAGATCGCATTTCGCTTTAATGGCGGATTTATAAATCCGTTTTCAGAGCGATTAGTCGGATTCACGTATAATCTGTCTGAAAGCGTGCGGAAACAAGTATCCTTGTTTGCTAAAGTTCTGGAGTAAATAAACGATCTTTTTGTATTAAAAGAGATTGTGCCATGCCAGATCGGCAGGTTATCTGCAAAACAACACTAATCACATTAGTATGGAGTATTCATACGCTGTTAAGTGTTTTATTGTTGTTAATAATCATGGTTATACCCTAATGGAGTAAGCGATTTCCTTTGTTCCCATATTACTTTTATTTTCTCAAAACGGGCTCTCTTCCGCTCGTCAGACCAAGTTGTTCCAGTCTACTTGCGACTTTCTGACAGGCCAGCTTCCAGTAGTGAACTCTCTTTTGTGGCTGGTATATCAAGTTGTATTATTCCTGCTGCCTTCATAGCTTCGTTTACTGTACCGATCAATTTTATTATTTAATTTTAGCTTTACTATGGGTATCACAAATTTCCATAGCCTGTCTACATAACCTGGTTGGTTCTATCCTTGTAATATGCCCACAGAATCTTATCTCGCGTTTTGTCATATCCGATTTCATGTTGGGTCGGCCGCTGTGGCCGAGCGGTTCTAGGCGCTTCAGTGCACAACCGCGCTGCTGCTACGGTCGCAGGTTCGAATCCTGCCTCGGGCATGGATGTGTGTGAGGCCCTTAGGTTAGTTAGGTTTACGTAGTTCTGAGTCTAGGGGACTGATGACCTCCGATGTTAAGTCCCATAGTGCTTAGAGCCATCTGAACCATTTTTTTTTATTCGTGTTGGTATACCTTACAAATTCTTTATTTTCCCTGAATCAGTATGTTTCTTCTTCATTGTAATTTAGACCTTACATTTTCGTGATTGCTATCCTTCTTTCTTTTAGACTTTTTCAATGTCCCTCTTTCTGCGTAAAGTGAGTGTTTTAGCCCCATCAAGACACTCTGGTGTTGTTACCGTGTTGTAGTGTCTGATTCTGGTGTGATTTGAGATGCATTTTTTGCATCTTTTGTAACAATGATAGCCGTTTCCATTTTGTGACAACGAATTTCTTAACCAGTCTTTTCCAGGTCAGTTCCCTGAATGGTTACCCCTAAATATTTCAACTGAGAAACTCTCTCGATTTTTTCGTGTTTAGCTTTTAGAATTTGAGGTGTCAGATAGTTATAGGAGATTATTTTTTGCAAATGGTATTTGGAGTCCTATTCTTTCTAGTGTGTCCTTAAGAATTTCTATTTGTTTTTACGCTGCTTCACTGTCCTGACAAAGCTAATCAGTCTGTCGCAAGATTTTTTATCTTCAGGGGTTCGTCAGTTTCAAGCTATGATTTCAGTTTTCCTCACGTTTGGATTAATTTTTGTAAGACACAGTTGAAAAGTAATGAAGAGAGTCAGTCACCTTGTCTCACTCCTGTTTATATTTCAAAATGTTACGAATTGTCTTCTTGAATTTTACATCAGATGATGTGCAATTTGCTGCATCGTTAATAACTGCAGTGGTTTTCAGGTCCGGGCCTTTTATTTAAGAATTTTGAAGAGAGGCTTAAGGCTCAATGGATCATCAGCTTTTTTTAAATCTACGAAGCTGCAAATTAATTTCTCATTAAAATACTTTTGTGGCAGAAAATTAGTTTTAGAACCAAAATTTGGTCTGAGCAAGAGCTATGTACTCTGAAACCTGCAAGATATTCACCAATTTTGCATTCAACTTGTTGGGCTCGGTCCAGGAGATACTGAGATAAATCTTTGTATGGGCAAGAGGAAGGAAAATTCATCCATAATTGCGAACCTCCGTTCGGCCTCCATTTTTTATATAGTGAAAGTATCAACGTAGTTTTCTAGTCTCTGTTTTCTAAATGATTTTTATGACCAATTAATTTTTTTATTTTTTTGTCCAGTTGATTTCAGGACTTCTGCAATCATTCGATATTCATCAGATTTTTGTTTTATTAATCTTATGACTAGAAAATTATTCTTCATTTAGTGCTTGCGAATCTAGATTCATTTTTAGGAGAATTTCTGGTAGAAATCTTTCTGTGGCTTCAGGGAAATTTAAAATATTTTGAAATATTTGCCAAGTTCTCTTCAGTTTTCTTGGTTGTTAAATGCCAGTTGTCCATTTCTCTTCTTGAAGCAGAGATTTAGGAACTGGTAAGCATTTATCTTTGTTTTACAAATTGTTTTTTTGAGAGTATTTTTCCATTTAACGGAGCTGACTATTCTTAGATTGCGATTTTGTTTTTCTAGTTAATTTTATGTTTCTTTTCTAGTTGCCAGGAACATGTCATGTGCTTTCTCTGATTTCATGCTATTCAGTTCTTTGTAATTCCTCGCATCGAAATTTCACAGCCATTTCACAAAGTTCATACAACCAAGGGTCTTTTTCCACCTTTGTAACGGAATTGTGTTTTCAGCAGTTTTGATGAACTTATATTTGAGTTTTTCCAGTTTTGTGTTTGGGTCTATCGAGCTCGTTTGATAGTAGTAATTGGAATTTAATGGTATCAAATTTAGGAATTGCTTACTTCTTTCTTGGGAATTTCTGGGACTTTAAATTTAGTTTAATTAGGATTAGGTAGTGGTCTGCGTCAATATTTGCTCATTCACGTATTTGAACATTTAAAACCTCCTTGTGATGTGGATACGAGATGACAGTATGATCATTTTGGAGGTGTTTTATTTTTACTAATGCCTACGAGTATTTTTCTAAATATCTTATTTCTCTTAAAAATATATCCATTTTGTATATTTTCTCATTTCTCTCGCTACTTTGTTGCAGCTCTTTCAGTCACCATATGCAAGTCTAAAGGTGAGCAATACACGCACCACAGACAGTCCGCTGTAAATAAATTTTGCTTGTGGTCTTCTGAGGAGTCTCGAATATCTCACACCCAACAACCGCTTGAGATGGCTCAGCAGTTCAGTCGTTCAAATCTCTGCCTGGCCAACAAAATTTAGATTTTCCGTGCTTTCACTGAACCTGTTAAGGCGAATGCTGAGATGACTTCTTGTCAAATAGGTTCGGACAATTTCTTTCTCATGTTACCTGTCATTAATGAACGTTAAACCATGATCATTCATTCTTCGAATGGCTTTATGCCATGCGACAGAAATGTCTCTGGACTAGGATCATCTTTCTTCTGGCAGAGCTAATTAAGTTCCGAAGATTGATTATTTAATCAACAGTGTGCTAGCGAAAATGTATGAACTTTGTATGTAGTGTAGTGGTGGTGGAAATGGGCATTTTATCTGAAGCGTCAGATTATTATGTATCTAAACAACAAATGCGTCCGTGAAGCGAAGTGGAAGCCTTCTCACAGAGATTTTCTGACTTATATCTGAACTATTAGTGTATGGATGGTTTGCCTAAAAGGTTCTCTCTCTGTGTGCTCGGCGTTAATAAATGGTGGTGGTTATCTGTCTCCAGATCTCCTCTCTCCCTCCCCCTCTCCCCCCTACTCATCCACGCCACTATCCCACTTTTCTTCTTAAGGAGTAGATGGATGAGGTAGAAGACAATATATCTTTTGTTGTGAGAACTTATAATCTGCTTGCAAATTGTTAGTGTCCAATTTATCCGAAAACCTTAATAAATCGTGGAACCATTCCATTACAATTGAGATCACCAACGGAGATACGACAGTCACGGGATCCCAGGATCGAACTTGACAACAATACTTTTATCGTGATATTACAAACTTCTTTCTTCTTGAAGCGACAGATTTGCCAAACTGTTTGGAACCCTGGTTACAGTTTGGACGACAATACAAGAAACTTAAGAAGTGATGAATGTCCATGAAATATGCGGCCAGCAGCTAACTGGATGGACACTTTCGATAGAGCAAGGAGTGATATTTCCGTAAATTTTCTTCTTTTCATGGGAGAGAAATAATATTGAATGGAAGAAACCAGTTATAAACAAAACCATATTTGAGCTTTGTCTAGAAATTACTACAACATTGGAAGAAGTGTGGAAATTACTTACAGTGGTTTATACGCACTTACCCGCAATACTATGATATTTTCTGGCCGCTGCACTTAAGAAAGTGTAATTAATTGCCTCCTCACCCGAGTGGATCCTACAAATCCGAGATCGCGAGAATCATCTCAGATCATGGTTTGCTACAATGCCCTGACAACATATAGATAGCTCTCTATGATTTTAGTGCTTGTCCTGGTGTGATTGATGTGTCCAGTTGAGTTGATAATAGAAATCTTTAGAACAATATTTCGAAGAAGATTATTCCAGCGCAGTTCGTATGTACGATCTTCGCGCAGATGCGAAAAACGGCAGATAGAGAAGAAACAAAATGTGCGTGATGGTAGGACATGTTCTGAGGCATCAAGGGATCACAAATTTAGTACTGGAGGGCACCGTGGAGGGTAAAAATCGTAGAGGGAGACCAAGAGATGAATACACTAAGCAGGTTCAGAAGGCTGTAGGCTGCTGTAGGTACTGGGAGATGAAGAAGGTTGCACAAGAAACCTTCTTGGATCTTTTCCTTTGTGGCTGGCATGTTGAATTCCCTGTGAAGGTCTATGGTTCTGGTCCACCTGGGTGCTTGGACAATGATGCGGAAACACCTGTTCTGGGCAGTCTAAAGAGATTTCAAGATTGAGGGGCTTACAGAGCACCGTGTTGAACAACATCCATATAGTAGTAGGAGTGAGACCATTGTAGAGTACAGTCGCAGATTGGTTCTTGTGTGTAATTACGTGCTGGCGAGCAGTGCATAGAGTTGGTGCAAGAGTTGTAGCAGTTTCACCCACTTCTTCATGACATTTAGTTTGAAGAGCAGCTTACTGTCTAGAATGATTCCGAGATATTTAACACTATTTATCCAGTTTAAGGGGCGGTTGTGGATAATAAAGCTGCCTCGGAGATTCGGGAGCGGGCGGTTGAACATTGTAGCTTTCGCCTTTCCGGCGTTTATTTTAATGCAGTTTTGTGCTGCCCGTTGTTCCGTTAACGCCAGCTGGCGCTAGAGATGTCCTATGACGGCGGTGATACGTTTGCTGCTTACCAATAAAGTCGTATCGTCCGAAAATTGGGCTTTTACAACTTGTGGTAGGACAGAGAGGTTATTGAAATATATGACAGGTAACAATGGTGACGGTTGCGGCACCTGTGGAACGCCTGCTCTGAATTGTTCCAGACTTGAGCGTCCTCACAATTATCGTTATATCATGGAGAAAGCTGCGTAACATCTTGACGCAATAGTCTGGGAGGACGTTAATGTCGTGAACTTTGGTAATTAACTTGTCTCGCCTGATGCGTTCGTACGCCTTCCCTACGTCCAGAAATATGACCGAGGTGTAGTTAGAAATATTGATGTTATACGCTATATATTCCAGTATTCGCAGTAGTTGGTGTTCCGATGAGAGTCTCAGCTAGAAGGCAAATTGGTCTGGCCTTATCACGTCTGGGTCGAAGATGAGTGGTCGAATTCTGTAGAGGAGAAGTCGTTCGAGAATTTTGTACATTGTAGATAAGAGACTAACTGGCCTACTTTTGATCTGGGATCTACGGGACCGATCTTCGAAGCAATCAGCAATCTGCACTGCTCTTAACGACTCCTGCAGTAGTTCCGAAAATTATTCGTAACGTGGGCCTACACTCTGTCCCAGGACCGAACGGAGTAGCCAATGAACACCTCAAGCATATACCACGAAAGCACTTGGTCCTACTTACACGAATATTTAACAGTTCCATGACATGCGTACGTGCACAGAACATGCGTGTTCGTGGAATTATTGTTTCACGACAACTTCTATTGAAGTGTACCACTCTGTAGCTTAACGCCACGTTCTGTAGGTTGTTGGCCGGCCGAAGTGGCCGTGCGGTTCTAGGCGCTGCAGTCTGGAACCGAGAGACCTCTACGGTCGCAGGTTCGAATCCTGCCTCGGGCATGGATGTGTGTGATATCCCTAGGTTAGTTAGGTTTAACTAGTTCTAAGTTCTAGGGGACTAATGACCACAGAAGTTGAGTCACATAGTGCTCAGAGCCATTCTGTAGGTTGATGTAACATTTACATTAGTGTGAATTGACACTAAGATGAATGGGATACGTAGTGGTCAAGTGCTTGGAATCTTTGTCAGGTAAGACTAACAGGGAATTCTGAACCTGTTCAAAGAAGGGCGGCACGAATAGTCGCAGGTTTGAAACTTCCTGGCAGATTAAAACTTTGTGCCGGACAGAGACTAGAACTCGGGACCTTTGCCTTTCGCGGGCAAGTGCTCTACGATCTGAGCTACCCAAGCACGACTCACGCCCCATCCTCACAGCTTTACTTCTGCCAGTGCCTCGTCTCCTACCTTCCAGTCTACGAGTCTCGGTCCGGCACACAGTTTTAATCTGCCAGGAAGTTTCATGCCAGCGCACACTCCGCTGCAGAGTGTAAATCTTATTCTAGTCACAGGTTTGTTTGACTCACGGGAGAGCGTCACGAAAATGGTGAAAAACCTGCGTAGGCGGACACTAGAAGGTAGACTCTAGTTAACCCGTGAAAGGTTACTGGCAAGTTTTCAAGAATCACTTTTATGTTAAGAATCTATAAATATATTTCAGCCCTGTACGTATGTATCACTCCCTTGGGACGACGAAGTCAAGAGTGGGCTAATTACAGCTCCCACTCAGCCATTTAAGCAGTCATTCTTCTTACGCTCCGCACGCAATTGGGGCTGGAAGAAAGCCCAACATGTGGTTCCTTGGCAAGTACACTATCCATCCCTCCCCACAGTGATAGAGTGTACGTACACAGATGTACATGTAAATGGTGTTGTGAAAGCGCTGCGTATTCCGCTAGAGTGATTTTGCAAATCCACGAAACGATCTGCGTTAATCTGACTAGAAAGGGCTTCGAATCCCGCTCCTGCAGAACATAAAAGCAGTGTCTTAAGCGTTGTTGCACCTCGCTCGATTTGCACGGCTCAAAGCTCGGGTGATAGTAAAGGGCCGATTCGTGTAACACTTCGCTTAGCGACAGCGTAATGTAGCAGCTGTGAAGAGGGCACGAGAAACGCGAACAGGGGCCTCGCCACGGTCGTGATAACACGAGCAAGCGTCCAAGCACGCCTGCGGGCTCCCGCCCGCGTACGAGGAATTAATTAGCCATTTCCATCAGAAAGAGACAAGTGTCCCGTACATAAATACTGACCTCGGGCTACTAGAGTTCCCCATTTCGAAACCTTTCGCCTTAATTGGAAAACAGATTTAAAATGCTCCATCACTTAAAAACCCATTAAAAGTTTTATCGCCACCTCCGTCTCCGATTCTCTTCCTTTTGTCGCCTCACCTCTTTTTTTTCTCTCCGTTGTCTCTCCGCCCCTGTTTTTATTACTTTTTCCACCTTTCAAGAGCGTTCGTTTCTTTTTGGTGGCGAGCGCGACTATCCTCCCACTTCCCCGGAACCGATATCGGTTGCTACCACCATTTATTTCTGTTCAAATCGAAGGTGAATGTTTGGGCCGCGATAAGCAGGCGTGTCGGCCGACACCCGCGCGTCCGCAACTAATGTGAAACCTGTGTCTCATCTGATAGCGCCCGGCTTGCCATTCATTAGGCCGGCCGCTGCGGCGCTGTCTGCGCTGCCCGCTACCGGCGGCGCGGCGAGGCTCGCTGGCTGCGACTGCGGCCAGAGATTATGTCGTCGTTTGTTTTTGGACAAGGTGCTATATGAGCATCAAGGGCGGCCCACGCACTGCCTTCCCACACCGCGCGCGGCCGGCCCGCGTAAAACTGCCTCGCTCGCGGTCTTCATTTCGAATGCTGACACCCGGCGCACTGCATGCACGGCTGTAGCCGTAACATTTAATCGTTAATTAGGGGAGGACACTGAGACGTAACGAGCTATGAGGGCCGCTCGTAAGGGACTAGATTTACGCCCGGGAAAAAGGGAATTCAGTTTCCTCTCGAAGCGTCCTGTCTTCGGGCGTTTCCCTAAACAAATCAGTACGAAGTTGGTGTAAGAGTTCGTTTTTATCGAGAGAAAGACAATTCAGCTCCACAGCACATCTTCGAGTGTTCGTACCGAGCAATATGGCGCAGTGCTCAAAATACACCCCAAGAGAGAAAAAAAGACGCACCATGAAGGAACTATCCGAATGGGACGGAAATCAACAGATGTATATGTACAGCCAAACATACACTACTGGCCATTAAAATTGCTACAACACGAAGATGACGTCTACAGACGCGAAATTTAACCGACCGGAAGAAGATGCTGTGATATGCGAATGATTAGCTTTTCAGAACATTCACACAAGGTTGGCGCCGGTGGCGACACCTACAACGTGCTCACATGGGGAAAATTTCCAACCGATTTCTCATACACAAACAGCAATTGACCGGCTTTGCCTGGTGAAACGTTGTTGTGATGCCTCGTGTAAGGAGGAGAAATGCGTACCACCACGTTTCCGACTTTGATAAAGGTCGGATTGTGGCCTATCGCGAATGCGGTTTATCGTATCGCGACATTGCTGCTCGCGTTGGTCGAGATCCAATGACTGTTAGCAGAATATGGAATCGGTGGGTTCAGGAGGGTAATACGGAACTCCGTGCTGGATCCCAACGTCCTCGTATCACTAGCAGTCGAGATGACAGACATCTTATGCGCATGGCTGTAACGGATCGTGCAGCCACGTCTCGATCCCTGAGTCAACAGATGGGGACGTTTGCAAGACAACAACCATCTGCACGAACAGTTCGACGACGTTTGCAGCAGCATGGACTATCAGCTCGGAGACCATGGCTGCGGTTACCCTTGACGCTGCATCACAGACAGGAGTGCCTGCGATGGTGAACTCAGAGACGAACCTGGGTGCACGAATGGCAAAACGTCATTTTTTCGCATGAATCCAGGTTCTGTTTACAGCATCATGATGGTCGCATCCGTGTTTGGCGACATCGCGGTGAACGCACAGTGGAACCGTGTATTCGTCATCGCCATACTGGCTTATCACCCGACGTGATGGTATGGGGTGCCATTGATTACAAGTCTCGGCCACCTCTTGTTCACATTGACGGCACTTTGAACAGTGGACATTAAATTTCAGATGTGTTACGACCCGTGGCTCTACCCTTCATTCGATCCCTGAGAACCCCTACATTGAAGCAGGATAATGCACGACCGTATGTTGCAGGTCCTGTACGGGCCTTTCTGGATACTGTTCGACTGCTGCCCTGGCCAGCATATCCTCCAGATCTTTCAACAATTGAAAACGTTTGGTCAATGGTGGCCTAGCAACTGGCTCGTCACAATACGCCAGTCGCTACTCTGGATGAACTGTGGTATCGTGTTGAAGCTTCACGGGCAGCTGTACCTGTACATGCCATCCAAGCTCTGTTTGACTCAATGCCCAGGCGTATCAAGGCCGTTATTACGGCCAGAGGTCGTTGTTCTGAGTACTGATTTCTCAGTATCTATGCACCCAAATTGCGTGAAAATGTAATCACATGTCAGTTCTAGTATAATATGAATACCCGTTTATCATCTGCATTTCTTGTTGGTGTAGCAATTTTAATGGCCAGGAGTGTATTATTGCAATTTTTAAAAAATTGGAAGATTTATTCAAGAGATAGAGCTTCACAAGCTGAACATGTCAATAACCAGTTGATCCACCTCTCGCCCTTATGCAAGCAGTCATTAGGATTGGCATTCAAAGATAGAATTGTTGGCTGTCCTGACGGATATCGTGCCAAATTCTGTCCATTAGGCGAGTTCTACCGCCTGGTTGAAGGGCCCTGCCCATAATGCTCCAAACTTTCTCAGATGAGGAGAGATCCGGCGGCCTTGATGGTCAAGCTAAGGTAGCAAGAGCCAAGACAAAAAGTACAAATTCTCGCCGTTTGCGGGTAGGCATTGTCTTGCTGAAATGTAAGTCCAAGACGACTTGCCATGAAGGGCCTCAAAATGGGATGCAGAATATCGTTGACGTACCGTTGTGCTGTAAGTGTGCCGCAGATGTCAACCAAAGGGGTCCTGTTATGAAAGAAATTGCACCGAAATCGTCACCACTGGTTGTCGGGCAGTTAGGTGGGTCACTGTCAGATTGGTATCCCAACGCGTCTCCTGACACGTCTTCGGAGCTCAGCACGAAGCGGGACTCATCATTGTAGACAATTATACTCCAGTCAGTGAGATTATAGGCCGTTTTTACGTCTTAGACTCTACACTACCGGCCATTAAAATTTCAAGACCTGTAAGGATAAAAAAATACGTAATTTTAATTATTGTACGTTTACTACGAGGGCTATTTGGAAAGTAAGGAACGATAGGCCGCGAAATGGAAACCACAGTGAAAATCAAAACTGTTTTATTCTCAACAGTTAGCTACAACATCCAGCTACTTATCTCCATAGTCGCCGATCCAACTTAGACGTTTGTCGTAGCGTTGTAAGAAATTTTCCAATACTCTCGCTATAGAAGGCAGCCGCCAGTGCTTTCCGCCAATTCTCTACGCTGGCCTACAGGTCTTTGTCTGTGCCAAAATGTTGTCTTCAGGCCAGCGGTTCATGTGAGCACAGGTGACACTCAGAGGGAAACAATTACGGACTGTAATCAAATATTTCCAATTGAAAACGATGCAGGAGCATATTCATTGCCCCTGCAGAATGCGGCTGAGAATTGTCTTGAAGAAGAAAACGCACGACAGTTATGTAATATTTGCTGCATAACTTCAGGCGAAATTTCTCACCAGGCCCTCGTACTTGGCGATAGACACTATAGTTCTAGGTATCTTTATATGCTCCCTGTGTGGTCAAAACTTAAAAGAACGATGTAATGCGATCACCGGGCATACTAGAGACACTGCCCAACACACCTGCCTAAAACTACATCGGATTTTCACTGTGGTTTCCATTTCGCGACTGATCGTTCCTTACTTTCCGAATAACCTTCGTATATACCAGGAAGGAAACATGATTAGATCGAGTGTTTATTTTGAGATATAGAGGAGGCGAATTTGGTAAGCAGATTTGTCATTTCTGGCAGCAACAATGTCTTTAACCCAGCTGGATATCGAGTCGAACTGAACTTGGATGACAGATACAGGTACATCATTCCATTGTGCTTCATTTGAACGTGAGAGCTCATCAATCGTAGTGGATGACGAGAGGTGATGTGTGGATCTCTGGACAACATATGATGTCCTAATGGACGAGATATCTGAAAAACGTACCGGCTATGGCGACAGTGGAACATTCTCTCTCTCCAGGTAGTCCAAATTACCTCCTAAGCGAATCAGAGGTGGCCCCAATGGCACCCCACACCGTCAGGCCAGGTGATGAGCCTAATTATGAATAGGAATCCAATCTTACGGCGGTCGTACTTGCATCGTGATACTGCGAACAAAACCGAGACTGGTCTGCAAAGATAAGTTTGTGCGTCCAGTGTTGTCGTTGGGCGCATCACAGGCAGCGCGATTCTTTCCACTAAAGTAGCAAGCGAAGAGGCAACAATGGTCATCAGACTGACACTGCATCATGACCCGAGGCCCACGAGAAAGACACGCCGTATCACGCACGTCACAGCAAGTGACACTGCACGTCTTACGAGCGCCAGCACCCGTCTCCGGCGGGAAGCGAGTAACTATTTAAGACGAGTTTCATAATTCTTGACCGCTCGTTTAAATGCATATAAACTCTCGACAGCACACGAGAAATTTAAGATCTTTAGTGGGTACCTTTTCAATTATTTATTGATTCTTCATCGGCCCTGCACCGAGCCGAGCGTTCGCGAAGTGTGGCAGACAAGCCGACTAGTGTGACGTCACAAGTTCATTGCACGGTCCGTATATCTCGTGGGCCCCGATCGTGCTCCTGACGACGTTGCACCGTCCAGTAGAAAGACTCCAGCCAACAAGTCCACAACGTATGTACCGTGACTGTAAAATCCTGCACGCCTAAGCGATGTCTGTCCTTTCGGCAGCTAATCAGGTGGGATGGATAAGATCCTCCTGGATCCACTGACTCCACAATCGCACGACGATCGTGGAATGCTGAGAAAATGTAGCAGCACTGTAGAGGAACAATAAACCGCAGTCTCGACAGAGTAGTCTAATACCAACACTTTTTTTTTCTTTTGAAATTTGTAGTAGATTTCTATGGGACCAAACTGCAGAGGTCATCGGTCCCTAGGCTTATACACAAATTAACCTAACTTAAACCAACTTACGCTAGGGACAACACACACACCCATGCCCGAGGGAGGACTCGAACCTGCTACGGGGAAAGCCACACGAACAGTGGCAACGCGCCTTAGACCGTGCGGCTGTCCCGCGCGAACAGTTCCAGCAGGTGCTTGTAGATGTTTCTCCTTATTGCACGAGATATAACGCAATCTTCTCACAAACAAACAACAATCAAATGAAATTTCTGAATGTGCGAGGAGATGTTGAAAAGTAATGACTCCGAATTTTTTTATGTGTACTAACTTTTACAGTTTTTAAATAAAACAAACGTTATAAACATTATACAGAATTATCCTTCATTTCTACATAATTATTTCTCAACGTAGTCGCCCTGAGGATGCGCACATTTTTCCTGACGAGAGGTTCTAGGCGCTTCAGTCTGGAACCGCGCTACCGCTACGGTCTCAGGTTCGAATCCTGCCTCAGGCATGGAAGTGTGTGATGTCCTTAGGTTAGGAGGTTTAAGTAGTTCTAAGTTATAGGGGACTGATGACCTCAGATGTTAAGTCCCATAGTGCTAGGAGCCATCTGAACCATTTTTTTTAGGTTTTGGAAGCAGATGAAAATCGGATGGGGCCAATTAGGGACTGACCGATGACACCGAACCCAAAGCGTCGAACTGTTGCAGATTTCGCTTCCCTGGTGTGTGGTTTGTCGTCGTCATGGTGAAGGAGAGAGTGTTCTATGTGTGGACGAACTCATGGAAATCGGGCTACATATTCATTTCTCAACGTAGTCACCCTGACGACGAGCACATTTTTCCTGACGAGAGGTTCTAGGCGCTTCAGTCTGGAACCGCGCTACCGCTGCGGTCGCAGGTTTCTGTGGGTCACGCAGTGCCTCGCAAAGTGTATTGTGGTACCTTTAGACATGAATTCCAAATGCACCTCATCATGAACATCATAGAACATTAAGCATGACTTTCATGGTCTTCAAGTTTTTGGTGTGGGTGATCCTTTGTGGCCGAACTTGATTGATGCTTTTTTTCATCGGGGTCAAAGTGGTGAACCCAACTTTCATCACCTGTCTCAATGTTATTAAGGAACCATCACCCTAACGCTCAAAACCCAAAAGAAATTATTGACACATGACCAGTCCTCTCCGTTTCGTGTCACGAATGAGTATTCGACACGCCGTGCACACAGTTTCCTGTACCGCAGTTCTGCAATGATCTCCTGTACACTCGTGATAGGCCACACTTACCTGAGAGCTGTGTCTGTTTTATGCGACAATTTTCTCTGGTGAGTTCATCAACCCGTACACAGTAGTTCACTCTGAACACTGTCACACATGTTGAGGTAAGCACCAACGTTTCCTCCGTTACGAGCACAAACAACCCAACTTCGCACATTACTAATGTCGATACAATTATCACCGTACAATGCTTTCGTTCTTCTATGGATTTTAATTGAAGGTACGATTACTGCGCTTAGAAACTTGATTACAACACGCTGTTTCTCATGCACCAACATAGTTACGTTACACACCGCCATGTCACGCGCTACAATTCGGAGCCCCTAGCGGCAGAGGGTTGCAACGTGCTTCAGTGAAGAGGGAAATCGACCGAATAATATGCATGACATGTAATACGTCAACCGACATTGAGAACAGAATAAAAAATTAAGAGGCATTACTTTTGAGTGCGCCCTTGTAAATAGCGTTACTCATAGGTACTTTGGTCGTTTCACCGAAATATCCATGCATGCTGTACGCCTTTTGCGTACTTTCAAATTCCCTGAGCCCCCTCCCCGCCGCGCGGTCTCAGGCGTCTTATTACGGTTCGCCCCCCCCCCCCCCCCCTCGCGTATTGGTGTGTGTGTGCTGTCCGTAGCGTAAGTTAGTTTAAGTTAGATTAAGTAGTGTGTAAGCTTAGCGACCGATGACTTCAGCAGTTTGGTCTCATAAGACCTTACCACAAATTTCAAATTCTCCCCCCCCCCCCACCACCATTCAGCCGCTCGGATATTTAGGAATCGGTAAGCCAGCCATTACGGTGGGCTCCAAACCGACGGCGAGCTATGCTACAAACGTTTTTTTTTTTCAGTCCTTGTTGACGATTCGTTTCTTTGAGAATGGGCCTGAATGAATCAATGTGCTACTAGGGTGATGTTTAACTGTTCATTAATATCGAAGATAAGAACATTCGTGACATACGCAAAATGTAAGTAGAGGTACCAACAGTGCTTTTGTTCAGTCTTGTGGCGTTGTAAACCTGGTATCGCAATGTACTGCAACAATTAAGAATACAAAATATATTTTTCCGCTTTTTTGTGTTATGCAGTTAAAAATAATGACTTGGAACATGTATGTTTACCACTGAAACACCTCGTCTGTGTCGGAATACACAAGCTATTGTGAGAAGGAAGGGGGACTTAATCTCCCGGTAGCCAGCATGAAATCCTCTGTTTATCTGGCTTCTCCTGTTAGCTTAATTGTGTTCGGACTGGTGTCTAGCAGATTACTGCCGTAATCCTGAACTGCGGACAATTGCCTCGCTGGCAGGGAAGAATCAAATGCTGGAGACACGATGTCTAACAGGCTAGGGATTTCCTGCAAAATGACTTCTTTCTCGCGTTCTGTATTTGTTGTTATTGTTAGCGTCAGTAACCAATGTTTAGCCTGTAATACTAACGTCCAGATCTTAATCTTTTCTTCTTCTTTAAAAATATTAAGACTTCTGCACGTCATTTCTTTTTGTTGGATACTTCTCCTCATTTAGTTTTATCAAATCACAAATGTGTAGCTTCAATACGGAAAACTCGTTTGGAATCCAGATTAACTCTTTACGATGAGTTTTTTGCCATTAATCGGTTGCATGCTGGAAAAAAAACCGATGTGTACACACGAAGCAAACAAATAATCCATCTCTGAAAGGCATTTTTCCGTAAGCAAAATACAATGCGCAGTATTTATATGCGGGTAAAATACACTCCTGGAAATGGAAAAAAGAACACATTGACACCGATGTGTCAGACCCACCATACTTGCTCCGGACACTGCGAGAGGGCTGTACAAGCAATGATCACACGCACGGCACAGCGGACACACCAGGAACCGCGGTGTTGGCCGTCGAATGGCGCTAGCTGCGCAGCATTTGTGCACCGCCGCCGCCAGTGTCAGCCAGTTTGCCGTGGCATACGGAGCTCCATCGCAGTCTTTAACACTGGTAGCATGCCGCGACAGCGTGGACGTGAACCGTATGTGCAGTTGACGGACTTTGAGCGAGGGCGTATAGTGGGCATGCGGGAGGCCGGGTGGATGTACCGCCGAATTGCTCAACACGTGGGGCGTGAGGTCTCCACAGTACATCGATGTTGTCGCCAGTGGTCGGCGGAAGGTGCACGTGCCCGTCGACCTGGGACCGGACCGCAGCGACGCACGGATGCACGCCAAAACCGTAGAATCCTACGCAGTGCCGTACGGGACCGCACCGCCACTTCCCAGCAAATTGGGGACACTGTTGCTCCTGGGGTATCGGCGAGGACCATTCGCAACCGTCTCCATGAAGCTGGGCTACGGTCCCGCACACCGTTAGGCCGTCTTCCGCTCACGCCCCAACATCGTGCAGCCCGCCTCCAGTGGTGTCGCGACAGGCGTGAATGGAGGGACGAATGGAGACGTGTCGTCTTCAGCGATGAGAGTCGCTTCTGCATTGGTGCCAATGATGGTCGTATGCGTGTTTGTGCGCCGTGCAGGTGAGTGACACAATGATTGCTTACGACCGAGGCACACAGGGCCAACACCCGGCATCATGGTGTGGGGAGCGATCTCCTACACTGGCCGTACACCTCTGGTGATCGTCGAGGGGACACTGAATAGTGCACGGTACATCCAAACCGTCATCGAACCCATCGTTCTACCATTCCTAGACCGGCAAGGGAACTTGCTGCTCCAACAGGACAATGCACGTCCGCATGTATCCCGTGCCACCCAACGTGCTCTAGAAGGTGTAAGTCAACTACCCTGGCCAGCAAGATCTGTCCCCCATGTTTGGGACTGGATGAAGCGTCGTCTCACGCGGTCTGCACGTCCAGCACGAACGCTGGTCCAACTGAGGCGCCAGGTGGAAATGGCATGGCAAGCCGTTCCACAGGACTACATCCAGTATCTCTACGATCGTCTCCATGGGAGAATAGCAGCCTGCATTGCTGCGAAAGGTGGATATATACTGTACTAGTGCCTACATTGTGCATGCTCTGTTGCCTGTGTCTATGTGTCTGTGGTTCTGTCAGTGTGATCATGTGAGGTATCTGACCCCAGGAATGTGTCAATAAAGTTTCCCCTTCCTGGGACAATGAATTCACGGTGTTCTTATTTCAATTTCCAGGAGTGTATATGTCCCCAGGCTCTTTTTAAAAATTTGTACCAAGAGACTTCAGTTTCATCCTCCGCTGGAATGCAAATTTTCTGATTTACAGTGCTCCTCAGGAGAAATTTTAACACTCAGTATCGGATATAAAAGACACCGCAAGGGAAAGAGGGGAGAGGAGTGGGCTTCAGATCACAGTGCGGCATTTCTCAATTAGGGTTCCTATGGTTTTCTTGAAATGCTTTACAGGAATACTGTGATGGCACTCTAATGGCCTAATTGCCCCTCCTCTCGACCTATCCTCGTCCAACAGCGAAAGAGAAAGTGTACTGCCTCTATTGATCTCGATGGCAACGAAAAGATAACTTCTAAATTTCATTCCATTTTTTATTAGATTCCGACGATGCAAAAAACGTTGTATGGCTCACAGCGGTGGCTGAGCCCTACGAGTTTACTCCAATTCGGCAGATTACTTGTTCGGGACACTGCTGAACTACAGAAGCAGTTTCTCTTTTCCTAACAGGTGGATTAGTGGACACAGGCTAGGATTTCTAGTTGCGGAAAACTTCATGTTAGTCATCCCTGGCAGTCTTCAGTTCAAAAGACAGCGGTACTAAATGCTAAGCGACCGATTCAGCCGTTATTGTCTTTCTGATGTACATTAACCGATAACAAAGGAATATATCCTAACAGGAAAATAATATGTGAATTGGGAACTGAATTCGTTTTTTATAAAACTGTAACCGTCGATGTACTTTATAGTACGTCACAAACCAGCTGTGCTTGACACATACGCAAATATCGTCTCATTTGTGATATTGTTTGAACCGTATTTACTACTAACGACCTGCCTTGGCTTCGCACGAGCACCACTTAAGATTCTATCGCCGGATGACATGTTTATAATATGGAGTAAGGAGCGATATAATGCATGACTCTCTCACTCAGAGTTTCGCCGCACCACACTTTCGGAAGAATGTTCTAAAGAAAGAGTTAAAGCTTGATCTTCTCGAGCTGCAGCAAGTCCCACCTCACGATATTCATTTGATTCTTGACGCCATATAATCCTCGGCCTTCCAGCTGTTCTAGTGTACTGAGAAAGACTCGACCGTTTTCTATGCATTCTTATTTGTAAACAAAACGAAATCAAAATGTAATAAGTAGGCACCCAAATTAGAAAGCATACTTTTCTCCTATCCAAGAACTCAAATACAAATAAAACCTATAGAAAGAAGCAAAGTTTTTAATACACAAAAGCGAAATTATTACACAATATATCCTAACCAAGAAAATTAATTGTTAGTTTGCATTTGTAAAGATAATATTGCGGCGCTTAGTTCTGTCTCTGACGTAAACTTCTGAAAATACGTCTGTCACTGACATAAAAAAAAACTGACAGAGCCCTCTACTGGTTGTTTTGGGTACTATGAAACTAACAGCGATATCTATCGGTTCTTTGATGTACTACGCCGTGATTATTCTGTCACTGAGGTAAGAAGACGGCAGCCCAGAAGATGGCCAGGTCATTGATTCCGTTCCTGAAGAGTAAGGATCTCAACCCTAAGACTAAACTCCAATTGTATAAGGCAACTTTGGAACCCACAATGTTATATGGCTCCACCTCGTGGGGAACTACGTGCGTCTCCAACTACAACAAACTCCAAGCGCTGCAAAACATTTGCTATCGATGGATCACAGGAGCTCCATGGTGGACAAGAAACGTCGACATCCGCACCGCACTCCACGAGACCACTATACAAGAGAAGGTCCATGACAAGGCTCTACGAGTTTTTGACAAAATCGATGCCCTTAGGGACGAAGTTTGACAATTAGAATCGGTAGGAACGGTACAAGTATCGAGTACCGAAGTGAATAACGTTTCACCCCCCATAGGCAATCTGTCACAACACGACGAAGCAGTCACACATAACAGCCTCGACACATTTCACCCTCCACAGGAGATAGACATCACCAAAGACAGCAGGCTAAAGGACCCATTGCGTGCTCAAGCCTAACTGAATGTGTAATAAATAAAGTGTTTTCCTTTTATCCTTACATCTCATCCTAGAAGAATAAGTCATCAAGGATGATCTCTTCAGTCCACTCTACACACTATATAAACTGAGGTAAACATCCGGAATACTAAGCTGAGCAGGCTTCCCAGACTTTTAAGATTTTTTTGTAATCCAATTTTGATGAAATGAAGGCTGCATATAGAAGATATAGATGAGGGGGAGGGAGGGAGGTGTCTACTGAAGTATTATCTATAGAAGTCGAGGATGAAATGGTACCTCATGCTCGACGTGAGGTAGAGAAACAGAGAGAGAGGGCGAGAGAGAGATGTTCTCTTTCTGTCACGCGAAACCTGACCAGCCGCAAGTGACGTCAGTATGCGTGTAGCACGCAGCGGGCAGCGGGCAGCGGCCGCGCGCCGCGTCTTCCTGCCACAAACAGACTACTGCTCACGGACCGCCTGGCCGAGGCCATTAATCGAGCTGCAAAGTGAGGACAGCCTGTCACCTGCGTTCCACATGCAATAAGGAAGTCGGCGCGCGCACACGAGGTGTTACGGACATCCGCTGCCGCAGCTCCGCCTGACGACTGGTACATACAGTGGCGTCGTCATCAAGGCACGCCGTTTCCTACATGTAATTGAGAGGGGAGGCGAGTGTCATTGGGAATTTGACAGAAAGGAAGTCGTGGAACAATAGCGCTGGAGTGTCTTTAGCAAATCGGTTTACCACTTAATGGACTTGCTAAAGTATAAAACTACGATTTGTGGTTAAAAGTCCCTTGAGAAAATTGCGTTTTCGTGCCAAATACAGAATCCTTAAGACAATGGGTGATTTCGTGTATAAATATTGAATGCTCGGCGCTCAGCAAATTTCAGATATTTGTTGAACAACATTTTCATTGATGAATTTCTTACATTGATGAATTTCTCAAAAAAAAAAAAAAATGTTCAAATGGCTCTGAGCACTATGGGACTTAACGTCTATGGTCATCAGTCCCCCAGAACTTAGAACTACTTAAACCTAACTAACCTAAGGACATCACACACATCCATGCCCGAGGCAGGATTCGAACCTGCAACCGTAGCTGTCGCGCGGTTCTAGACTGTAGCGCCTAGAACCGTTCGACCACCCCGGCCGGCGATGAATTTCTCAGTAGAACCAATATATATGGGCTATCCACAAAGTACATTACGTTTTAGAATTAAAAATAAATAAAATATTGGATTTTTTTAAAATTATAGACAGATGAAAGCCATACTTAAATACTACTTTCCTACATAGTTGCCACTTAAAATAAGGCACTTATCGTAGCGATGGACGAGCTTGGAAATTCCTTCGTCGTTAAATTCGGCCGCCTGCGCCTTCAACCACGAGGTTATCTCTTCTTGAAGCTGTGCGTCGTCATCAAAACGGTGCGTAGCCAACCACTTCTACATTGCTGGGAATAAGTGGAAGTCGCTCGGTGCCAGGTCGGGACTGTATGGCGGATGAGGAAACAACTCCCACTTAAAAGATTCGAGATCTTCACGAGTGGCATTTGCCGTGTGGGCCCGGGCGTTGTCGTGAATCAGCAAGATCTTTGAGCCCAACTTTCCCCTGCGCTTGTTTTGTATTGCTCTTCTGAGGTTGTGCAGAGTTTGGCAATACCTTTGAGAGTTTATTGTAGTGCCTCTTTCCAGGAAATCCACAAAAATCACACCTTTTCTGTCCCAAAAGAAGAGGTAACCACGTGGTTGAAGGCGCAGGCGGCCGAATTTAACGACGAAGGAATTTCCAAGCTCGTCCATCGCTACGATAGGTGACTTAATTTAAATTGCGACTATGTAGAAAAGTAGTATTTAAGTGTGGCTTTCATCTGTATATAATAAAAAAAAATCCAATACTTTATTTATTTTTAATTCCGAAAACGTAATGTACTTTGTGGATAGCCCTCGTATAACTTCTGCACAATTTCAGTGCAGTAATGTGTTCATTGTAAATAAGTGTGTACGTGTGTGTGTATGTGTGTGTGTGTGTGTGTGTGTGTGTGTGTGTGTGTTAGTTCAATCTAACTTCTGCACCATTTCAGTGCAGTAATGTGTTCATTGTAAATAAGTATTACAGTAGTTGTATTACACGTTTATTACCTTATAAATAAATTAAGAAAAACTTTTTATTTTAAATTCCGTGCATTAGTATTTGTAAAATGATTCTTTCATATAGTGTTCATTAAAAAAATGGCGATCATTCCACTTGGAACCTGTGGAATGGTGCGTTAGCTTATTTGTTTGAGTTGTAAATATTTTTCATGTATTGTTGTTTTTCTGACATGTTCTACATCCTGGAGGACCTCCTCACTACGGATCAATTGGAATGAAAGTAAATATAATATAATCTAATCTTCTATACACCATGAGCTGCTCTACAAAGTTCTATTTGACAAATCCGCTTTCCAGGATTATAATACGTTATCAGTAGCATATGATACAGAGGAACAAAGATCTGTATGTACATAGATTTCTACAAAATGATAACTATATGTATATATATAGTAGGAGTATTGGAAGTCTACTTAAATCATGTACCTCTGCAGCAACGACATGTGCGTCAGTTGATAGATAGCATCTGAAATCTGGCCTATAACGTAGTATGCAGGTTGTCAAGTACGTTACTGCTGCCATATCTGTACGCAGTGAAAATTCTTGATATGTTTGACATAAGTGTATACACCGTAAACATGGAACTGACACATCAAGGAGTCTACATTAGCTGTCTTTCGCTAGTGAGTCACGTAAGGCGTAATACCCCTCTCATATCGTGAACGGGTACACATAACGAAACGCGGTTTTCGGCAAATTTTAGAGCTTTGAGGGGCACGTGTGTTTTTGTTTGGTTAATGTTTTTAACGCTGGTATCAACAGAGATACTGAAGCAAGTACATTTTTTTAAATGGAACCGTTTACTTTTATCGCCGCATTCGATAGCTCCGGAGAAGACAATTAGAGCGATATAGCGTTTGTTAAATGTTGACATTGAAACCTGTCATAAAAAAAATCAAGAAATATCCTAGATGTGAGAGCACGGTGGCCGGAATCGGTATTAGCGGTGCAAACACCGCAAAGCAAAGCTCTCGTGCTACGCTGTGTCAGAATGTCAACACATTTGCCTGTTTACCTGTCTGCACTGTAGGCCTTTCATTTCTGGTTCAATTTTCGTTGCGTGCAGATACGTAAACCAATGAGGAGGACTTGGATATTCTAATTTTATGTGGTGAATGTAAAAGAAATGCCGTAAAAACAGTACAGCGATATAGGGCTATATATCCGGATCGCCGATGTTCGGCGCGCCAGGAAATTGCAAAAATTATTAAGACGTTAGTGGGAACAAGGTGCTCGAACGTCAAAAGGGGGTCAACAAAGAAGATTTCAACGGACAGACAACACAAAGAAGCTGTTCTGGCTACGATGATAATGAATTCGCACAGAGGTACGAGACTTATTGCCAAGGGAAATGGAATCAGCATCGACAGAATTTCCATCCCTATCATCTGTCACTACATGAGGCACACGACTAACATGATTTCGAATGTCGTACAGAATTTTGTCGGTTTGCCCTTCAGCAACTGAAACGACCCTACGTTTTTCCAACGTGTGCTCCTTACCGATGAAGCAATGTTTACAAACTACGCTAATGTAAATTTATGTAACATGCACTACTGGTTAGCCGAAAATCCACACTGGCTTCGTCAGATACAACCCAAGTTCCGAGGAGCGTAAACGTATGGTGCGTCATCAAAGGAAATTACATTGTGGGACCTTACTTCATCTCAGGCGTTCAACATGGACATCCGTACGCACACTTTCTGACGAAAATTCTGACGGTTCTTCTAGAAGAGAAGTACTACTAGATATCCGACAGTGTATGTGGTTGCAATACGACGGTTGTCCAGCTCACTCGTCGCGTGTTGCAACACAGATACTGAATGAGAACTTTCCTGGATAGGACTAAATTCTGCTGTCAACTGGCGTGCAAGGTCTTCCGCTTTGACTCCATTTCTTTCTTTGGAGAACACTGAAAAATGCAGTCTGTGACGAAGCTCCAGCTGCGCTAGACAATATTTGTTGTTGAATCGCCAGTGCATCCTCTATCATATCATCTATTGTAATTACACCTGTTCTTCGTTCCTTCGAGCGGAGATTGCCGGTGTGCCTTTCAGTCCATGGTAAACAGTTTGAACACATGCTTAAATAAAGGATAAAGTTATTATTTTGGAAGACGAAATTTATGTTATGTGTTTTTTGTGATTGCCAAATCATTTTTAGTAAACTGTTTTTCATTTACGTGTGTACGAAATTGCATTCCAATGTCCAATACACTCCTGGAAATGGAAAAAAGAACACATTGACACCGGTGTGTCAGACCCACCATACTTGCTCCGGACACTGCGAGAGGGCTGTACAAGCAATGATCACACGCACGGCACAGCGGACACACCAGGAACCGCGGTGTTGGCCGTCGAATGGCGCTAGCTGCGCAGCATTTGTGCACCGCTGCCGTCAGTGTCAGCCAGTTTGCCGTGGCATACGGAGCTCCATCGCAGTCTTTAACACTGGTAGCATGCCGCGACAGCGTGGACGTGAACCGTATGTGCAGTTGACGGACTTTGAGCGAGGGCGTATAGTGAGCATGCGGGAGGCCGGGTGGACGTACCGCCGAATTGCTCAACACGTGGGGCGTGAGGTCTCCACAGTACATCGATGTTGTCGCCAGTGGTCGGCGGAAGGTGCACGTGCCCGTCGACCTGGGACCGGACCGCAGCGACGCACGGATGCACGCCAAGACCGTAGGATCCTACGCTGTGCCGTAGGGGACCGCACCGCCACTTCCCAGCAAATTAGGGACACTGTTGCTCCTGGGGTATCGGCGAGGACCATTCGCAACCGTCTCCATGAAGCTGGGCTACGGTCCCGCACACCGTTAGGCCGTCTTCCGCTCACGCCCCAACATCGTGCAGCCCGCCTCCAGTGGTGTCGCGACAGGCGTGAATGGAGGGACGAATGGAGACGTGTCGTCTTCAGCGATGAGAGTCGCTTCTGCCTTGGTGCCAATGATGGTCGTATGCGTGTTTGGCGCCGTGCAGGTGAGCGCCACAATCAGGACTGCATACGACCGAGGCACACAGGGCCAACACCCGGCATCATGGTGTGGGGAGCGATCTCCTACACTGGCCGTACACCTCTGGTGATCGTCGAGGGGACACTGAATAGTGCACGGTACATCCAAACCGTCATCGAACCCACCGTTCTACCATTCCTAGACCGGCAAGGGAGCTTGCTGTTCCAACAGGACAATGCACGTCCGCATGTATCCCGTGCCACCCAACGTGCTCTAGAAGGTGTAACTCAACTACCCTGGCCAGCAAGATCTCCGGATCTGTCCCCCATTGAGCATGTTTGGGACTGGATGAAGCGTCGTCTCACGCGGTCTGCACGTCCAGCACGAACGCTGGTCCAACTGAGGCGCCAGGTTGTAATGGCATGGCAAGCCGTTCCACAGGTCTACATCCAGTATCTCTACGATCGTCTCCATGGGAGAATAGCAGCCTGCATTGCTGCGAAAGGTGGATATACACTGTACTAGTGCCGACATTGTGCATGCTCTGTTGCCTGTGTCTATGTGTCTGTGGTTCTGTCAGTGTGATCATGTGATGTATCTGACCCCAGGAATGTGTCAATAAAGTTTCCCCTTCCTGGGACAATGAATTCACGGTGTTCTTATTTCAATTTCCGGGAGTGTAACTCGACAGCGCGTATTGCACGTAGCTGGCAACACTTTCATTATGCGCTTACGTTCAACACAAACGACTTTTCGTTAAGAAGAATATTTATTTTGCGGTGTGCAGGTGGTCACCAAAGTATTTTTAATAAAATGTTTAGTTCAACGAAGGTATCCCGTTTGATATCATTTAGAGCAGAATAGATAGAGACAGTTGTCCGATAGTATGTATTTTATCTCTAAGAAGCACACAGCCACGTACAGGAAAAGATAGGTCAAATCTGCCTGCTAAAATTTAGATATTTAATACAATAACTGCTTTTTGCAGCGTATAAGACCTCATTATTTTTGAAGAATGAACGGTTGATTTCTCTGTTTCAGCCCAAGTAAATGTGAGAGAATACAGAAATGTGAAACAGTTTCCTAAGCCGTTTGTGATAAGCTACATTCTAACGTATGTCGTATTTCCAAATGAAACATTCGTAGGTGGACCTACATCAGGGCAAAAGTTGTTTCAAGGGAAAATAGAGCTTCATTCCCAAGCGCAGGCCTACCTTATGGTATACAACTACCCAGCCTGGTTCGAGACGCCTGTTTGGCAGTGTTTGCACCGCAAATGCCGTTTCCGGCGAACCTGCTCTCACATTCTAGGACATTTCTAGAATTTTTAACGAAAATATTCAACGTCTGCATTAACAAACGCTGTATCACTCTAACTGTCGTTTCAAGAGATATAGACTGCAGTTATAAAATGTATACGGTTCCATTTAAAAAAACGTACTTGCTTTAATATATCCGTTGATACCAGTGCGAAAAGAAACATTAACCAAACAAAAACATACGTGCCTCTCGACGCTCTAACATTTGCCGAAAACCTCGTTTCGATATGTGTAACCGTTCACGAAAGAAAAGAGGTGTTACATCTTACGTGACTCACCCTGTATATATACGAATGCATGTCACAGATATATACAAATATGATCTTAGAGGTAACAAAAGACGGGTAATGTAGACTCTTTGACGGATCAGTTCTATGTTTACACTATATGAGAGTTATGTCAAACGTTTTTAAGAGTTGTCACTGCTAAGATGTAGCAGCAGTAACGTACATGACAATCTTATACTGTTTTACAGAACACATCGTATTAACTGACACACATGTCACTACTGTAGAGGTACATAATGTAAGTACACTTAAATTATTGGTGCTATGCATACAGGTACCATTTTGTAGAAATCGATATACATACAGTTATTTGTTTTCTGTATATGATGCCACTGATGATGTAAATCCGTAAACCGATTTTGGCAAATGGGCATTTCTGAGCAGCTCATGGTGTATAGAAGTTGTCCTTTAATAAATTTAGTACCTGTTCGCAGAATATTATGTGAAAGACATTTATGGGAGTTGCGTCGTCGGTTGTTGTCTAGAATTCCTAGGTTTGCAAATGTGATTTACATCGGGCCTGTCTTATTTAAACGTTCACTATCACATCAGTGTCACTCTGACTTCAGGATAGTCTGATACAAGCTAAGGGCAACAATACCTGACTCGCTATTTTAGTGTGCACATTAGGTACTACATACTATGAATAACTTCGTTTTGCGATTGAAAGTGCTGTACGCTCAGAAATCAGTGCTATTAGAAATTAAGGGAAGAAGAAAGGGAGCGAGGATATTTTCTTCGTGGGGGTAGCATGCTCTGTTTACGACGGACTCATTACTACGCCTGATTTCAGATGAATGGACTACCGACGTCTTCACTTCGTAACGACAAATCCACTGCTCTGTTATTGCCCTCTCTTGCTCACCAGATGAACAAAGCAGATTCCGAAACTTCAAACGAAAGAAATTGACTTTTGCGTGATCTAATATTGCACAGTAAGTCACAGATTCGTACCGGAGTTCCCTCTCTGATGACGCAGTAGTAAAAGCGTGAGTAAATTCCAGACACGAAATAAAGCACTCGCTTCTGGGTCGGTCCATAAAAGTCACAAAGTCGTTTCCTGGAAGGAAAGGCAGATTTATACTTCCGCTATATTTCGAGCCAACATTGCTGACAATGTTTTATAAAACGTCCGTTGTCTTCAGTCAAAAGAAGTTTTTCACGACAAACTGCAGATTGCGATAACGGGACATTTTCTGTGACGAGGCCAACTGGATGAGAGTACCGCATGAAAATTAAAAATTTAATTTAACATCAACTGTTAAAATGCCATTCATAAACATACTATAAATTTTAAATGATTTAAACACTAATAGCACCCTGCACATAGAAGTCTTGTCGTAGCTTCAGTGTTACGAAACTAGATTGTTTTCAGGTAAGTAATGGTGCAATAGGAGACATAATTTTACAAGCGGTACACTTCAAAGTTTAGAATCCACAAATATTGTAAAAAAGGACATACATATATTTATCTATGCTATAGATCTCCTCCTAAACCACGGGACGGATTTCAAACAAATTTGGTAAATATATCACTTACTGTCTGGAAGGAATCGCTGTGGGGTTAAGAACCAACTACTTGTCGAAGAGGGGTGGAGGTGATGGTAAAAAGCAGTGTAGCACGTGGCGCCCGAATACCCAAACTTCATTAATCCAGTATTTGAGAATGAGAGAATTTAGGGGCTTTCAACAAACTTTACATACAATTTCAAACCTATACGAAGCTTTTAGTCGCTGACAACCCGCACCAAATGATGAAAGGAAAAAAGTTTGTCGCTTACTACATTTTCGCTGTTCATGCAGTAAAAGTGCCGCAAAAAACATAAACTTTCTAATTTATTACTTATTTACTACTAATTCCATTCTGAAAACATTTTGCTGGCCGCTGTGGCGGAGCGGTTCTAGTCGCTTCAGTCAGGAACCGCGCTGCTGGTATGGTCGCAGGTTCGAACCCTGCCTCGGACATGGATGTGTGTCATGTCCTTAGGTTAGTTAGGTTTAAGTAGTTCTGAGTCTAGGGGACTGATGACCTCAGATGTTAAATCCCATAGTAGTTATAGATATTTGAACCATTTTGAACAAAACATTTTGCAGACAGTATTCACATATACCGCTGGATGTAGCACCAAAGTTATACAATGGTACAACACACAGTTCAGTGGATATGGCATCATGAACACTGAGAGGCGTGAAAAATTGCCGCATAATGCATGACAATTTTATTTATTACTTGCTTACTACAAACTCTATTCACAGCACATATCGCAGACGCTAGCGACATATACCACCTAATGTACCGGATAAATTATATCATTGTAGAGCATGTAGTTGAGGAGATACGACATCATAAACATACAACTGAGTGCAAATGAAACTGGAGGGTGAAATTCTCTACATATACAGATGAAATGTTTGTAAAAATGAGTCTGAAATATTTTAAATAAATGTGAAATACGTTTGACATGTTCGTACACAGGCAAAGCCACGCGTAAAAAGCTCATCTTAGAGCCCTGGCGTGATTTCAAACAAATTTGGTTGAAATAGGAGGACATGGACAGAGAGGGGGAGAGGCTGGACTGAGAGAGAGAGGAGGAAATGTACTGAGAAAGGGGAGAGGGGAAGTTGGAAAGAGAGGGGAGAGGGGGAGGTGGACAGAGAAATTAAAGAGGAGGAGATGGACAGAGAGGGGGAGGGGATGGGCTGAGAGAGAGGAGGAGGAAATGTACTGACATAGGGGAGAGGGGAAGTTGGACAGAGAGGGAAGAGGGGGAGATGGACAGAGAAATCAAAGAGGAGGAGATGGACAGAGAGAGAGGGGGAGGAGAAGATGGACTGAGAGAGGGGCAAGAGGAGATAGTTTGAGATTGGGAGGGGTGGAGAAGGAGGTGAACAGAGAGAGGGGGGAAGGAGGATCTGAACTATCAGAAGACTGGAATACGAGAATATATACCCGGGCAATGCCAGGTACTTAGCCAGTCATTAATAAAGTAAAGGAATCCGTGTAGATATAACAGTTAATTTATACTTTTTTCTCCATAGGCGGGTAAATGTAGGAAGGAAGATAAGGGGGCGATATCAGTAGAGAGATCTAAAAAGGGTAGGGAAGGATACTGACCGAGGTGAAGAACACCGTAGTGAGATAGGAATGTCTTCTCACTAAAATCATCTGTCAGCATCAGTGATTGACGTGACTGTTTTAGGAACTGCACTGCATCAGTACCATTATGTGTCTGGTATCGAATACCCTTTACGAAACCATTATATTATGTGATAAATGTAAGATGTTGATAAATACTTGATTAAAATAAAGATATTCATCGTATTCACGTATATTGATTGCTTTATGCAGCCTTTGTTTTAGGTCAAATTTTGTGAGACAATTTAAGTTCTCGGAGTGGCACTTTCTGGGAGAGTGTTAATGCGCATGAGCGCCAGAGTAATTGTTAGGCAGTGTGAGAGGAGCGATAAGCGGTGCTCCCGTATGACGCGAGTTAGCGCGTGCACGCCTTGAGATACGCTGTTTGACCAAGGGGTCAGCGCCGTGAAGGACGGTGTGCCGCCGCCGACCACGCCCGCATTTATATTCCCACGTCTCACAACTTCCACAGTTCCCGATTTAAATTGTAAATTAGCTATGTAGGCAGTCCCCTCTTTGTGCTTTTGTGAACGAGACGTTTTCGCCTATCCTACATTTTATACACATGTAAATACTTCGTTCGACTTCTATACTCGGGTTAATTACTCACAGCAATACACAACCTCTATTCCGAGAGCAGTGGCGCTGGGATTAACACGCCGGAGTCGTCTTCACGAGATTCTAATCTGCGTTTTCTCATTTGGATTAAGGCTTTACCGCTCTTTTCTCCGTGGCCAAGACACTGGACTCGCTTTCGGATTGGCAGGTTTCGTAAATCAGTTCGGTTATTCTGATTTAGTTTTTCAGTCACCCTTCCAAATTTATCTTAGGAGGATGCCAAGATGACTCCTGCAACGATTCGCTCCTCATCCTTGTCCTATTGAGCTTATGCTCCAACTTAAGTGATCTAGCTGACGACAGGATATTAACCCCTAATCTTACCTCTTTAAATGACTTTGCTCTCTGCTCTCTGAAATTGAATGTATTGGATGCAAAACAGATACTGGCATCTCGCAGCAAATCTGCCTGTTATCCATTGAAGATGTTCGTTATGCAGACCGTCAGACAAATATTCGCAGAGATTCTGAGAGGGTTATCAAGGGAACAAGAGGTGAAAAAATGTCTATATATCCTTGTTTATATCACATTTCTGAAAAGCTATAAAAAGCCAAGCAATGCACAAATATTTACTCTGTATGGAGCACTCTCAAAAAAGTATGTTAGCGTGCATGTGTACTGGAATGAAAGAAAAAAGAAGTAACAGCTGGTCGAATGTGCCGCAGTCAATATTGGTATACATCGGCGAACAGAATATCTTGTGCAATGAAATTACTAGAAACTCTGATAAGCGATCCAGAGTATCGACAGCAATATCATACTGAAATTTCGGTTGAGAAATGACGGACTTTATTATTAGCAGTGGGTCTACTAAAGAGGAACACCATACTCATTGCTTAAAAAAAAGGCGTCGACGACGTCCGATGTTTATAATTTTGTACATTCACTCAATGGAAAAGTTCACGTATAAATTTAAAGTGTGGACTGAAACTGACTATATCCGTGTTGCTTTGAACGTACTTGCTGACATTTTCGTAGAGCCACCATTAATTACGTATTGGGCAGAGGTGAACAGGCTTAGTGATGTAGTATCATAATTCCATGCACAACCGAACAAATTTCTTTGAATATTTGAAAATTAAAACAGTTGTAATTAATAACCAGTATAATTTTGATAAACACGAAATTTAATGAATAGTCACAAAATTTAAGACTTCTAATTCGACCAGAAGTAATATAACCAAAAAACACATTAATTACAGAATGATTATGCACGGTGAATCAGCTAAGCTGTTTAGATTAACCATTTCCGAAATTGCGAAGATACCCTAATACTGTTTACATTCAGGAAAACTGCGAGAATGTTATTACTAAACAAAGTACATTTGTATCGCTGTGACCTAAAGCACTAGCAACAGAAATTACTAAATTTGTATGTGAAAAAAAAAAGAAGTTAATGCCAATAATTATGTATTTAATGTGTCTATAATAAGAGCTATATATCTTTTAGTGAACACGTCGCCTTCCTCCATTTTTACGTGTTCGTCCCATCCCATATTGCTACGTCGTGCAAACCCTAAGTACTTAAACGACACTAAGACATTTGAAATGTTTGCGGAATGTATTTTAGATGAACAGCTTATGGGAATCACTCTGTATACTAGTACACATAAATCTGTCAAATTCTGTAGTGGCAGTTCAGTGTTTCCAGGATGGAATCCAGTAATGTCTTGTGCAGCACTTAGTCTGAGCCGGCCATGGTGACCGTGCGTTTCTAGGCGCTACAGTCTGGAACCGCGTGACCGCTACGGTCGCAGGTTCGAATCCTGCCTCGGGCATGGATGTGTGTGATGTCCTTAGGTTAGTTAGGATTGAGTAGTTCTAAGTTCTAGGGGACTGATGACCACAGCAGTTAAGTCCCAGAGTGCTCAGAACCATTTGAACCATTTGACTTAGTCTGAAGAGGTGAAGCAGATGTGTGTCTACGCTGGCTACGTACCACTCATTAGTGTGAAGCATTACAAAATGTTTACTACCGCTTCTCACGGGCAAACAGACCTTTTCCGTGTCCTTGTGGTTGACATCACTGCTTGCTGGCGCAGAGATACAGAGAACGTGTCCACTTAGGCACTTGTATGCAATTTCCTTTACAGATTGTACATACGAAGAACCGTTTTCTAAGTCTCCCATTCACCTTCCTCCGTTTTCACGTGTTCGTCCCGTCCAATACTGCTACGTCCTGCAAATCCTAAGTACTTACACGACACGACAGGCCGTAAACTAATTTTGTAATCGGATGCTATGGGGTTCTTTCTGTATGTTATGGGTATTATCTTGCATTTGTCCACATTTAAAGAGAGATGTCATTCATTGAATCAACTTGAAACTTTGTCCAGTGTTGCTGCTCTTCCTCAGAATTGGCCAACGACAATACTTTCCTACATTTCTCAAAACACTCACTCTCATACTGCAATTATTCATCCGACATGGCGCACGTATACTGTGGTTAGTGAGTAGAGCAAACAAAACAGGGAGCTGCTGTCCGATCATGTCTATCAGCACGCACGCAGCGCCCTACTGGATAGTTGTATTTTGAGTAAGACAGACGACAACCTCATCGTTCCCACCACATACCAGTGTGGGTCGATGAAGACTATGAAGGCACTTATCTGGTCCCCAAGATCACAGCACGTCAGTCGTAGTCAGCACATCTGGGATGCCGTCGATTCTCTGCCTCGTGATGACTGGCTGTTGTCTGATGTCATTAGGTTAGTTAGGTTTAAGTAGTTCTAAGTTCTAGGGGACTGATGACCATAGATGCTAAGTTCCATAATGCTCAGAGCCATTCGAACCATTTTTGATGCTGTCGAAGCGGGATGTGTACACCAGGAACGCTGCCCAAGCATTCTCAGTGAGTTTTCAGCAGCCATGGATAGACAAAGCCTCCCAACGTTTCCGCTGTTTTGGCAGGATCAATGGCAGGATTCGTCACCGTCGTCGTCAGGTGGAAGATGGTGGGATAAGCTACTACAGTGGTTTCTATTCTTCATCTCGTCATTGCTGTATAGTCTCTGATGGACTAATACAACATATAACCAAAAAAGTCATTAATAGGAAGATTGATTTGAACACCAAGACTGCCGGCGGTTGTGGCCGAGCGGTTCTAGGCGCTTCAGTCCGGAAACCTAGCTGCTGCTACGGTCGCAGGTTCGAATCCTGCCTCGGACATGGATGTGTGTGATGTTCTTAGGTTAGTTAGGTTTAAGTAGTTCTAAGTTCTTGGGGACTGATGACCTCAGATGTTAAGTCCCATAGTGCTCAGAACCATTTGAACACCAAGATGCTTTTCGAGCCACATTCCAGTTGGAGGTAGAACCGCCTAAGCTGTTAAACATCAGAATAAATCCAGGCATCAAATGGGGCTCGAACTATGAATCCTTGAATTTATAATTTGACGCTTGTCACCACAGCCACAGTTTTCTTAATCCTCTCTAGAATGTGTGCCTAAGAATCTCAGGAAACGCCGTCCAATTCTAGAAGGCAAACTTCCTGTTCACGGTCTACTGAAAGGAAAAGCCACCAGCTGCGGAAGCCTGAAATGTAAATTGTAGGCTTTGTTGTGACATGGTGTAGATTATGTAGAAGAGTGGCTGGCAAAGATGGAGTGTGGATGAACACTATACACTGAAGCACCTAAGAAACTGGTATAGGCATGCGTATTCAAATATAGAGATATTTAAACAGTCAGAATACGGCGCTGCGGTCGGCAACGCCTATATACCACAAAAAGTGTCTGGCGCATTTGTTATATCGGTTACTGCTGCTCCAATGGCAGGTTATCAAGATTTAAGTGAATTTGAATGTCGTGTTATAGTTGGCGCACGAGGGATAGGACACAGCATCTCTGAGGTAACGGTGAAGTGGGGATTTTCCCGTGCGACCATTTCACTAGTGTACCGTGAGTATCAGGACTCCGGTATAACATCAAATCTTCGAAATCGCTGTGGCCGGGAAAAGATCCTACAGGAAAGAGGATCGTTCACCATGACAGAAGTGCAACCCTTCCGCAAACTGCTGCAGATTTCAGTGCTGGGCCATCAGCGTGCGAATCATTCAACGAAACATCATCGGTATGGGCTTTCGGAGCCGAAGGCCCACTCGTGTACCCTTGAGGACTGCACGACACAAAGTTATACGCTTCGCCTGGGCCCCTCAACACCGACATTGGATTGTTGCTGACTGGAAACATGCTGCCTGGTCGGACGAGTCTCGTTTCAAATTGTATCGAGCGGATGGTAGTGTACGGGTATGGAGACAACCTCATGAATCCAGGGACCCATGTGAGCAGGGGACTGTTCACGCTAGTGGAGGCTATGTAATGGTGTGGGGCGTGTGCAGTTGGAGTGATATGGGACCCTTGATATGTCTAGATACGACTCTGATAGGTGACACGTACATAAGCATCCTGTCTGATCACCTGCACCCTTTCATGTCCATTGTGCATTCCGACGAACTTGGGCAATTCCAACAGGGCAATGGAACACCCCACACTTCCAGAATTGCTACAGTGTCTCCAGGAATACTCATCTGTGTTTAAACACTTTCGCTGGCCACCAAACTCCCCAGACATGAACATTATTGAGCATATCTGGGATCCCTTGAAACATGCTGTTCAGAAGAGATCTCCACCCTTCGTACTCATACGGATTTATGGACAGCCCTGCAGGATTCATAGTGTCCATTCCCTCAAATGCCACGTCGTTTTGCGGCACCTCTGCGTGCTCACGGGAGGCCTACGCGATATAAGGCAGGTGTACCAGTTTCTTTGGCTCTTCAGTGTATTTCATACAGTGAAGGAAGTAATTAAAGCAATTACCACTAAATAAGGATATCTGCTATAATTTTGAAATCTCTGGGAGATTTGAGAAAACCTTTAACGATCACCGAAAACAGTGAACTCTGTTAAATGGTTGCACAGCGTCAGCCAGGCCACAGCCCTTCGTAGGCGGGGACAATAAGACAGAAACACAATAGTAACACGGACGGCAGCCGTAAGTGAGTGCGAAGGCGACTTGCACAGTGGAACGGCCGAGCTATGGGAAGCCAATTACAATAAGCCCCATAAATCAATGGGCGGTTGTAGCGCCTCGTTTCTCGGTCTCGTCTTTTTGGTTTGTTTTCTTTTCCCGGCTGCCTCCTCGCATGTGAGCGCACAGCAGCCAGGGAAAGCCGATAGCCGGAAGATTGGGTTACTGCTCCGACGCCACTTCTTGTCTTTTACGCTCGCCAAAAGCTCGAAATTGATGTGTCGAGCGTAAGACAATACCCCATTACGTACAAAGCTTGTCACTGCAAGTGTGCCCTCGAGTCAGTGTTCGTACTTCAGAGGCAAAATATCGAAAATGTCACGCTCGTGGCGGTTTACGAAAATGCTGTAAAAACCGACACGGTTGGTGATAAGTTATAGAGAGCAATTTCCTTTAATCACTTATTCACTGAAACAGAAATGTCGCAACCCTAATTTAAAAGCAAGACTTTGATCACTTAGGTAATCAGACCTAAGTGATCCTTATTTAACTGACATTCTTGTAGAATCATGTTTGCCAAGATCGCTAGTAATTCTTGTTATTACTATTACTAGTTTCGACAGATCTACGCTGTCATCATCGGATCTCGCAACATTACTTGATGTTCGCGTTTTTCACGACACTTAAAGTCACGTAGCGATGTTGCCTCAAATTGTAATCAAAAGTGGTAGGGAATACCAGTATGTTACAAATAAAATACCACACAGTTGAAACATACAACATGTTAAAGTTAAAGCAATTACAGCCCTCGGTCACAAAATTTAAATCTTTTTTCGTGACCAAAGTCTTTCTCAATTGATATTTATCTTATACGTGACATGTAAGTAATGTTTCTTTCTTGTACTGCTAGTAAGTACTTACCATTCTATGTAAAATATTTTTCTCATTAATTTGTCATTATGTTATGGGCCAATCTGAATATTTAATTTCTGATGAAGGCACTCATAGAAGTGTTGAAACCTGGACAAAATACTTAAATTTTGTGGCGGAGGGCTGTATTTGCTTTAACTTTAATTTGTAAACGGTCACTGAACTACTACGCAGCCATGTTTATAACTTTAACTTACAACATGTTGCGCTACACAGCATGTCGTGCTCCTCAACATGTATATTTTAATTGACTACGTGACTTTCAGTGCTGTAAAAATCATGTACATCAAATAATGTTACAAGATAGGATGATGACAGCGTAGATCTGTCGAAACCTTAACAATAATAAAAAGAATTACTAGCGATCTTGGCAAACTTGATTCTTCACGAATAATATAACTTTCAGATCGCCAACAACGTTTGACGCAATGTCCAACTTATATAAAATTTTTTTTTGTCTTTTCGCTTTCTTCGGAAATAAACCCAAAAAATAAGGAAAAACAAACGAATCTAATCAATATGCTGATTCGTTTCACACAGCCAGTCATGGTAGATATTTATTGTAGTATGTATTTCTTCAGATTTTTTCCCATAGCTTGTACTTTTGATCGGTTACATTCCTTTACATCTAATATTTCACCCGCATCTTTAACAAAAGGGCGGAAGCAAAACTGCTGTAGAGAAACGGTCACGGGATTGCAAATATGGATCAGCCAAGGTATGTAATTGCAAAGAGTGCCACGTAAACTAACATGTTTTCGCGAATAGAAAGTTAGCAGTGAAAGGCTGAAGACGTGGTGGCGTGAATGACAGTAACAAAAGAGAAAATGTGAAAATCTGCTACACTGAGAGAACTGGCAAAGTTCTTAAGACACTTGGACCGCTTTGGAAGAAGCAACGTTAAAATCACTGATAAGAGATTCGGAATAGTTGTCTTTTGGTTTCCGAGAATCACTTTATGTGACGTTCGAATGAAGTGTTTATTTAAACAGGCCATAGCTGCTTTGCTGATTCTTACCCAACTCAGATAGTACTCCGTCCTTAATGATTCCGATGCCAACAGGACTTCAGTCTCTAACTTACCTTCCTTATTCGCCAAGTGGTACGTCCCAGCAAGCAAGTGTCCAACTATACTACTACTTCTTCTAAGCTTTACAGAAACGTTTTTATTCTTTGGTGTGTTGAACTGTCAGACACGTCGTTTTCAGAACTTAGATAACTGACTGGTTATGTCATCCAGTACTAAGTACCAATCGACTCCAGACTCGAAACGAAGCAGGCACCGCCTGAGGTGTCCAAATAGTTAGCACACCACACACGTATTCGGTAGAACAGCGGTTCAGATGTTGATCCGGCCATTCATCATGATAAAGACATCGAACGAATTCAGAGAGGAGCTGTTAGGATCGTAGCAAGTTGATAGGTATGTTTAATAGAGTCACTCAAGCAGATTTAACGGGAGAGCGATGTTGTTCTTTCCAAACACTTTTTGGAAAATTAGAGAACACGTGTTCCGGAAAAAAACTGTAGTACAGTTTTTCTGGCACCGTATTACATGTTCTTTAGAGATAATAAGACGAAGCGTGTCATTTTTCCTCGTTGCACACGTGAATTGAATAGTACTACATAAAACTGCTAACAATGGTATGCAGGACTATCCGTGGTGTTGCGTGCAGTGGCTTACGCGGTATGTGCGTACATATAGATTTAAGAGACGATGGAGTTGATGAAGAGTGGGAACGTTTATTATGGAGCTCACAGAACTCACAGCAGAATACAAACCAACATTTGAAATCATCAACATAAACTGCGAGGAAGTTCCTACAGACAGAGTTGCAGTGAATCTCGAGCCAATTGCAACGGGTGCACGAACTGTAGCATAACGATTTCGGAAAAAAGGAAATAGTTGAGTGAGAATTTGCCGATCGGGATGAGGAACTACAGGAAAGAATCATGATATGTGATGAAGTAACATTGTGTTAATCTAACATAATATCCCTATATGAGGTTTCGAGAAACTCTCAAGCGGCTGAACGTCACAGGTGAAACGTAAACATGAGTTGTGCCGTTCATAAACGGTGCGTATGTCCCCACTTGTTTCTTCACCGGGAGAACTCTCACAGCACATGAATACTGGACCATTAGTAACAAATGATAGAAAAGATGGAGATGTACGGGTCATCGATACAGCAGGCGGGAACTTATTTGACTGACTTATGGACACCTGGCAAGCTGACGGAGTGGTGGTACTTCGGCTGTTGACAATAGCTTTTGTTTGCAACTGACGTTACCCGCACCAGAAAGTGATTTCGTTCTGTGACGTTCCACCCCGGACCATGTATACATCTTTCCACTTACAGCGAGTTCGCAAGAATCTCGAATGCATATTTACCACAGTCGTCCAGAAAAGGGTTCCAGATCTGTTTGAGGTGCCTAAGAGAGAATGTGACTACCATATTATCGTCCGTTTTATAACACAGGCGGCTTACATCGAGGTTGGCGTAAGAATTTCGCACGCTACTGTTTGAGACAGACACACAATCATGCGTATGCTAAAGAAAATACGGAGTGATTGATAATGTTGCACACATATTGAAGGAGTTGATAGAGGAGTCCAAATACAATTTTGGAATACGAAAATATTACCTTGGAAATAATCCTGGACGGCCGCTGTGACCGAGCGGTTCTAGGCGCTTCAGTCTGCAACCGCGCGACTGCTACGGTCGCAGGTTCGAATCCTGCCTCAGGCATGTATGTGTGTGATGTCCTTAGGTTAGTTAGGTTTAAGTAGTTCTAACTCTAGGGGACTGCTGACCTCAGATGTTAAGTCCCATAGTGCTCAGAGCCATTTGAACCATTTGAAATAATCCACTCCGGCCGGCAATCGGAATTGATCGTCTGATGATTTTACTACACGGTAAATTGCATCGTCATCTGTAAAAAATCTAAGGGGGCTGCTCAGATTATCACCTAGATCGTTTATATAAATCAGGAACAGCAGAGGGCCTATGGCACTACCTTGCGGAAAGCCAGATATCACTTCTGTTGTACTCGATGATTTACCGTCTACCACTACGTACTGTGACATCTCTGAGAGGAAATCACGAATCCAGTCACACGACTGAGACGATACTCCATATGCACGCTACTTGGTTAATAGTCGCTTGTGAGGAACAGTATCGAAAGCCTATTGGAAATCTAGGAATATGGAATCGATCTGAGATCCCATGTCGACAGCACTCATTACTTCATGGGTATCCACATCTACATCTTCATCTACATGATTACTCTGCAATTCACATTTATGTGCTTGGCAGAGAGTTCATCGATCCACAATCATACTATCTCCCTACCATTCCACTCCCAAACAGTGCGCGGGAAAAACGAACTCCTAAACCTTTCTGTTCGAGCTCTGATTTCTCTTATTTTATTTTGATGATCATCTTGAGCCTGGTGCGTTGGGGGATTTTAACGATTGGCGTACTGATTCTGGACTGTACAGCCTTAGAACGGCTATTGTTTGATCGCCCGTTGTACAATATTTTTGAGTAAACAGTATATTATCTTCGCTGAACTTAAGGTAGTGTGCAATGAGTGTCCTTGTTGGTCCAGACATTCCAGAGCGTTCACAGGCTGAGGATTACTTTGAATACCGTAAGTTGTAGTACTTCTGCTGCATGATGTCCTTCAATTTGCGCGATTCCTTTTGCATAACCCTGTATTTCCTTATGAAACTATCAAATAACTTGTCATCACACGGCATAATAAAAAAAGATCTTTTTAGTGAAACGTCTAGCTGTCCACTTGCGAATAACACTAACCACTAAGATTGCGAGTAAAAATGCATTTCGAAACCTCGAAAACCTCCTTAGTTGCGAACCGACATCGCAATTAAAGTCACTCGAAGACGCTGTGCCTGCCTAACTGGTTCCGCACCCGCAACCTCTCCAAAAGACGAGTAAACACTGCGGACGCTGGCGGACAGGAGTTTCCAGCAGGAAACACAAGTTCGCATTTTGGAGGCGCGCGCTAGAAAAGCAATTACCGCTAGGCGGGCGTTCGTCGGCTGGATGGTGCGGAGCAGTGGTTTAGGCGGGCCTTTCACTTTCGTTTTTTGCTCATCAGGCCCGAGCTTCCCACCAGGGAGCACGAGGGGGGGGGGGGGGGGGGGGGGCGCGCTGGGATACTGTGTCAGACAAGCCGGAGGTGTGCCCGCCCGGGACAGCCAATATGTGCGACCGTTACCTCACTTGCCGCTACGCAAACACCCAAATTCTTCCCGCTCCGCACTCACTCCAGCTTGTACCTACAGCGGCGCTACTGGGATTCGGAGGCAGCTAAATCATAAAGCGGAGGAGTATCGTAAATCAAAACACAATTTTCTGCGAGGACGCCTTCAATATGCATAAGCTCGATAGGGAATGTAAATAGTATCGTCTAGAAAGAAAGGTTTTTCTCCCCACGAGAGCCAGTTTTATTCAAAGCAACGTCCTCTCGGAGATACCCAACAAAGGACCGAGAGAGTGGCTGCAGTACTGAGACCCGTGGACACGTATTCTGGAGGACCGGGATTATAATCCTGAGCGGCCAGCCCGGTTTAAATTTCCCACAGTTTCCCTACATATCTTGTAGGGACAGACAGGATAGGTCGGCAATAAGATCGCAGCGATTTTTCCGCTATATCGTTATTCAAAGGACTTACTGCGCTAACTATAAGAACTTCTGTGTGGATTTAATGTTGAAGTATAATCTTCCTCGCATTTTTTAAATAATTATTGCTAAACAGCTTCCAGATGTTCCTACCATCTTGCCACTCCAGCAGCAGCAGTTATGCAGGCAAGTCATTCAAGCTATGTCCCAGCTATCTTGTCCACCTAAAATATCTCTGGAACAACAACAGCTATTGGAAAACCGACTTTCACCAGTATCAGTGTAGGGCTGGGGCCCATGAATGTACATATTTTTTCTTCAGCAATCCATAGCATGACAAAGCACATACACAATGGCGTTGATTGCATCGCAATATTCCCATTACATCCCGAGATATTGAGACGCGAAGTTGACGCTTGGAACACCAGACATGCGCTGCTAACGCACGTCCTGAGGCTCAGGCGTGAACCCCATGCTGCCCGTATTCGCGATGTGATTATGTGTAATCACACATCCATACTTATCAAGAGGTCCGAAACAACGGTAAAACTTTTAGTCCACTCGCTCGTTTCACTAAAACCATCAACACGAATTTTACTATTACGAGTGAATGATTAACTGTCACTTGCGCTAGATCTACAATAAAGTTAAGTTTTAACGTTGAACGGCATTACCTTTTTAGTAACGGATTAACGATAAGCGAAGTTAACTTTGTGACTAACGTTGCGGTACACAGATATGTTACAGAACCGCATCACCCCTAGCCTATGGGATAAATACCTGCTGGAATGTACGACGTTAATGCAGGATGGCAGCAGACCATATTATTCGTTTCGGACCTCTTGATAAGTATGGAAGTGTGATTACGCATGTTAATCACACCGCGATTACGTGCAGCATGGGGTTCACGCCTGAGCCTCAAGACGTGCGCTAGCAGCGCATATCGGGTGTTTCAAGCGTCAACTTCGCACTTAATATCTCGGGATGTAATGGGAATATTGCGATGCAATCAACGCCATTGTGTATGTGCTTTGTCATGCTATGGATGGCCGAAGAAAAAATATAGGAGGTCCATTTAAAAAAACATAAGTTTGTGTTAAAAACACATATGCTTTCGTTTTAGAATGTTTCCAAATATGTACCTTCATGGGCCCCAGCCCTACATTGATACCGGTGAAAGTCGTTTTCCAATAGCTGTTATTGTTCCAGAGATATTTCGGGTGGACAAGATAGCTGGGACACCGTGTATATATATCCACCGAGACCGAAGTATATACACGTTTGTTTTAAATTGAACTATTCAGTTGTTTAACGGCTTTCTAGAGCCCCATAATGAAGTGTAGAGTGAATTGGTTCAAATGGTTAAAATGGCTCGGAGCACTATGGGACTTAACATCTATGGTCATCGGTCCCCTAGAACTTAGAACTACATAAACCTAACTGACCTAAGGACATCACACAACACCCAGTCATCAGGAGGCAAAGTAGAGTGCATTATCTCCGTTTATGGTTTGCACTGGAGAATTCTGCAAAAGAGGCGGAAATGTACTCACTATGCGGGATGACAACGTAGCTGGGACACCTGCAGCGTTTAATAAACGGTTCAGGATCTCGAACCAAGATACTGGGCGAATTATATTATGAAAATGAGCAAATATTTTTCAGTTTGATTACTACATTTAATATTTTCATTTACTGTGATATGTAAACAAGTATGGTTGCACTGTCCGGATATACTTTGGTCCCATAGCTATTTACGTGAAACCTTCAGTGAAGCCCCGCGGGATTACCCGAGCGGTCTATGGCGCTACAGTCATGGACTGTGCGACTGGTCGCGGCGGAGGTTCGAGTCCTACTTCGGGCATGGGTGTGTGTGTGTGTGTGTGTGTGTGTGTGTGTGTGTGTGTGTGTGTTTGTGTGTGTGTTTGCCTTAGGATAATTTAGGTTCACTTGGCTCTGAGCACTATGGGACTTAACATCTGAGATCATCAGTCCCTTAGAACTTAGAACTACTTAAACCTCACCAACCTAAGGACATCACACTCATCCATGGCCGAGGCAGGATTCGAACCTGCGACCGTAGCGATCGCGCGGTTCCAGACTGAAGCGCCTAGAACCGCTCGGCCACCCGGCTGGCGATAATTTAGGTTAATTAGTGTGTAAGCTTAGGGACTGATGACCTTAGCAGTTAAGTCCCATAAGATTTCACACACATTTGAACAGACCTTCAGTGTAAGCGTTGACATGTATCACTGTGGACCCCTTTTCACGAGGAATTGAATGTCATGAAAAAGTGCACCAAGTTCCACAAAAGCTAGTCGCTTTAAATCAGTATAGACAAAATAGTACGACCAGTACTTTTACAGCGAAATGCGCTATTCTTAAAATTCAGTCGACCGATAAAAAACCTTGTTTCAGTATTTTAATCGCTCGAGAAGTATGACTAATTTCAGGGCCAACTGATACGTTCTGTGTTTGAAGACGAAGTCTGCCAGGATAGCAAATATTCGGATCTGTTATTCGATGTTTACGTGGCAAAGCACAAGCTCTGCGCTCCAAGTTTGCCCTTCATACGCGCACTTATCGAGTAGGTCACTCAGAAAAACGACGCATTGAACGCGAGGCGCATGTTAACTTTATGTTTGACGGCTGGAGTCACTCTGTCTGCCTGTTGACATGGCGTTACTCCACTTTGTAAATGGGCGTGTGCGAGGTTTATGTCAGCCGCTAGAGACCAGACATCCATCTGTGTCGGAGCCGCAGCCCGGGCAAATGGCGGTAGTTTTAGTGTGGCACGGTTAAGGCTTACGAGTCACGATCTTGAATGTGTAGTACCTGAAGAGTAATGCACTAGTGTTTTTCCAGATGTTATTCTAGTTTACGGAATCTAAAGATTGTGGAAATTATTTTATTTCTGTGGTCAGTTGCCATTCCTGTCGATACACCGTCATTTACTCTAAGATAGAAAGGAAAACATCTGTGCCACCAGTCAGTGAATGCTGTAAATTTTATTGTGTCTTTTATTACAGCCTACTGTAACATTTTTTCACGAAGATTACCGATTCCGGTCTGATACAGAACATCTTTGGATCAATGGTAATTGCACAGTAACCAGTTAGTTACACGACACGTTAATTTTGTTGTGTATTTTTCCGTGTTTATGTGTTGTGCTTCTGAGGTGGAGATGGGGAACGTGTCTACACGATTGTGACGGCCACCTTAAGCTTAATCTCTCGGGATAGCCGGTGTACGAGACCAACGATTGTTGACTCACCTCGCCTATTCATTCCGGCTCTGGCTGATTAGACCTCGCAAACTAGGGCGCTGCACATTACGCTATACGAGTAGGCGTAGTAACGCACGTCTTGTTTCTGCTACCGTACTATTTCGCACTTAGCCGATAATACGCCCGTTTTCCGATTTGTGACTTCTTTCAAGACTACAACGCGCTTGTGAACATAGAGTATTCTATGACGAACTGGTTCATAGAGTAGTAGGCGGATTATCACACTCTTAGGTGCTCTTCAAATTAAGACCTATTGAACATTGTGAGACTACGGGAAATAATAAAATAATATATTTGATCGGTGGAGACCAGCTCCACCCCCACAGTCTTCGTTCCACGCAGCATAGTTGTCCACGGCAAAAGACCCTCACCGACATCTTATCTGAAGACTCGTGCACTCTACGAAAGACGACCGGGGCTTTTCACAATATTAAAGAAGTGGTCATGATTCCGTGATTGTACGATGTATGTTTCTGTGTATAGCAAGATATGAATGCTTTCTACGTTTTGTGAAGTCCTTCCACCAACAACTACCAACAACCAATTTCGCTGAAGCACCCGTTCATGGGTGCACACCTTGGGTGGAATCAGTTCAAATCCTGATGCTAGGAAAAAAAAATCATAGTTGTAGTTGGCCAGAAAGGAGAACAAGATTGATGTCGTAAATATGTAGAACATAAGACGACATTAGGACATCCTGATACGCATCGCAGATAGTTCTGTACTGTCTCATGGTGAGAGGGCATGTGACACTGTTGGTTATTTCGGTACTTTAAGCTCGGTGTTCTCTTGGCCCAGCCGGCCGCTGTGACCGAGCGGTTCTAGGCGCTTCAGTCCGCAACCGCGCGACCGCTGCGGTCGCAGGTTCGAATCCTGCCTCGGGCATTGATGTGCGTGATGTCCTTAGGTTAGTTAGGTTTAAGTCGTTCTAAGTTCTTGGGGACTGATGACCTCAGATGTTAAGTCCCATAGTGCTCAGAGCCATTTGAACCATCTCTTGGGCCTATTCCACAATAGTTGGTTATGCAAAGGCACCTGTATTTAACCCACCCTCTCCTTTCATTTAATGTTTATCCATTATAGCCCAAACACAATATTGCACAATACTGCAGAAGAAACACACTAGATTCTTAATGTTAGCTCAAGGGAGGCAAAGGTAGACCAGTAGAGTTACAGTCTTGTCGATAACATCACTGCAGACTTCTCGCTTTATCCCGAACGCTCACTAACGAGAACGGAACCAGCTTTTGCTTGAAGTACTACCTATGCTCTGGCAATAAGAAGACCTCGGCTGCCGTCACATGGATCTCAGATTTTGTCCGTGTAGCATTCTGAGGATTGTTTCGGTTAAATCACTGGTGAGTCAGCTGATTAATTTTGACATCTGACTTGAACTTCATGCCTGGCAAAAATTTATGTACGAGAAAAATTACAATTTGCAGCGCATTCCGAATTTCTAGTTAAACTGTTTTCCCATCCCCCCCCCCCCCCCCAAATCCCCATCCCACACAAACACAAAGTCCGTCCTGGTCAGATCAGACAGTTCACAGGCAAGAGGAAGAACAGGTATACTATACCTAGTAGATCCAAGACTCCTCACTCACTGTGGTGTTGGAAATAAACGTCGTGTTGGTGACTGGTTAACATCCCTTTAAATTCACATGGTCGGTTTTAATTTTGCTTAGAGCTGCATTGTCTAACAGGGTACGTGGGTCTAAAAGCTAAGCAAATAAATAAGCGAGAGCACGTAGAGCGGCAGTAGGTGGCGGCGTGGGCGGCTGGCGGCTCTGCAGCGAATCGATACCCTAATGGTGGCGCGGGTTCAGCTCGGGGCCCCGCCTCATTAACCCTGCCTGCTTCCTCCCAGGCCGACAACAAACAACTCGTACAAATAATCATTACAACCAAAAACGTTCACATCCTAACCACACCGATCAGGTAAGACATAAAATGTGCCTTTCACATGGTGTCCTAAGAGTCATGTATAGGTAAGATGTTTCGAAAAAAAAGAAGAGAGTTTCGTAAGCGATGTAGGGACGTCACGGAAAATCTAAATCTTGACGGCCGGATGGGAATTTGAACCACCGCCGTCCTGATCGGATAAAATATTAGTCATTCTCTTAGAACAACACAATAGTGGGTTCGGAGCACTGTAGATGGTGAACTGCTATCAGGCGGTGTCCACCGTTGACATAAGTCGTGGCAGCGAAGTGTTGTGTGTGTGTCAATCGGTTATTTGGGATCAGCAATAAAATGGTTCAACGCGAGGGACGTGACAATGGCAATAAGGAACTATCGTGTTTGGACGTATCCAAGCCCACACAGCGAATGAAGCTGCCCCATGACGATGCATCAAGCAGATTGTCCAACGTGTCTGCAAGGAACAGCGCATCACTCGCAACCGTGTAACGTGGCATAAAACTATGGTCGTAAATGGATGGTAACCGACAGGGACTGGAGCCGAGTTTTTCGTCTCGTCAGTGACAGCCCGCTTCAAAACCTTTAGGATTTGGCACTGGCAGTCAATGCAGGTCCATCTCAAATACTGTGTGCGCGAGTATTCGAAGGAAACTGCATGAAATAGACATCCGTAGTCATGTATCTCACATAAGGTCATTGATCACAGCGGCACATTCACCTGCACGTCTTAGTGGGCCTAACAACACGGAAACTGGACAACAAGTGACTGGGGGCTTGTACTATGGGTTAGTATCAGAGTTAGTATCAAAGAAGTAAGAAATTGAAACGTCATGAATGAAATGGTAGGCTTTCAAGCATCTCAGTGTTTATGACGTCATATATCCCAACTATGTGCCATACAATGTTACAATTTTGCAGATACTTGCAGTGGTATATATGAACACTGTCACAACCGTGGACTTCGGCAATCTCACTAAATCACTTGATTTAATCCCACTGAAAATGTCTAGGACTATTTGGAATAACGCATGAAATATAGCATACCAAATCCGCACAATGTGAGAGCTATAGACGATCTTATCATTAGTGAGTGGCCTCAGGCTGTATATGGCGTACCAAAAGAAACTTGTGGACTTTATTACACTCTGAACTGGGGCCAGTGTCAGGGCGTATTTGGTGCCTCATGCGTGTTTTTTATTTTTGCCACACAAGTAGCTTACTGTGTACGTTCTAATTACCTCGCTCTACATAAATGTCCCTAGATAGCTGACCTTTGTGACCGATACAAGTAATAGAGTGTAATCAAAAAGTACAGAATCTTTTCTATGATTTTCGCAGATTACCTCACATAGAAATCACAGTGAACCATGTCCGAATTAATGTCTGATTATTTTAATAACAGTTTTCTGGTGTATTCCTTTCGAAGGCTCTACAGTATAGAATCGGTGTGCCAATCAGGCAAAATCACCGTGACTTCTGAGGCAATCATCCCTCCGACGCACTACGTTGGAAATACCAGTTTGGTAAAATACTGTGTCCTGTCGCGTGAAGAAGTTCTTAACTGCGTGATGCACGTTCTCGTCCGACAGGAACTGTCGACTCTTCAAGGCCTTTTTGAAGGAACGGAAGGCTTGATAATCCCCTGGGGAGGGTCTCGCACTTGTCTGGAATGTATGAGTCTGGCTCTCAGTTCGACCGGCGCCTTGTATCGAACCGCGAACAGTACGGAAATTGGCGCACCTTGCAATAACCGTAGTTTTCGCCAGACATGCTGCTCCATACACATGCTACATTCACAGATGGATGTCTACCGGTTTTTGTGCCGAGAGAAGAATGACAGCATGTTGGTCCTCTTTGGACGCATTTGTTAATAACGTCGCAATATTTCACGTTTCTTCATTTACCACACGCCCGTCGGAAAGACACGAATGCTACACTAATCCCTTGCCTACACGTCCCATCGGAGTCGTATACGCTGCAGCAACGCCCCCCAAATGGAAACTTTTTGATCGCCCCTTGTATTTTGTCATATACGGGTTGATTTCGTGTTGTTACAAACTTTCAAGGATAATGGAGTATCAATCTGAGATAAGTGACCCTGGTCCGGAAATGAACGGGTAGAAAGTCATAAGAGGAAACTGTCCTTATACCTCTGACTGTGGAACGTTACGAATTGATACATTTACGCTTCTCCACCGCCCCTGATAGTTTGTAACACCATCACGGAATCACCTAGCATGAGCTCCAGTACGAAATAGTTGTGTATTTGGATCTGGAGTCCTTTTTTCCTGTTATTATATCGACATTTACATGAACATTACACAAGTAATTTTAAGGTGTGTGGTGGAGGATATGTAGGGTAGCACTACCATTTCTCAGTTTTTCGGCTCGATCGCTTAAGCTGAACGGGAAGGATGACTGTCGTTATACTTTCGCATGATTTCGGTTTTTCTAATGTTTCTTCTCATGGTCATTTTGCGAGATATATGTGGAACGAAGTAATATGCTTCTTGACTATTGTACTTCAATTGTATATTCTTCGTCGATTATATGAGGCCGCTGTAGGATTCCCACTTCGTCAAATGACATCGTTTGTGATCATGGCTCAAATGGCTCTGAGCACTATGCGACTTACCTTCTAAGGTCATCAGTCGTCTAGAACGTAGAACTAATTAAACCCAACTAACCTAAGGACATCACACACAGCCATGCCCGAGACAGGATTCGAACCTGCGACCGTAGCCGTCGCTCAGTTCCAGACTGTAGCGCCTAGAACCGCATGGCCACTCCGGCCGGCTATAGTCCTTCGAATTATAGGCTATATTTTCTGAACTGCTGTTCAGATACCAGTTCTCCAGGGCAAAATGTTTCGCAGCAACTCACTGTGATTTTTTTTTATCACACTGTGATTTAATTGTTAATTTTGTATGTCATTTACCTTGCCCTTCACCACTACCCCTTGAGATCCGCAGACCTGGCTGTGCGTCCCATTAGCAGTAAAAGCTTTTGTGATTCAGGCGGTGATTTCCTTAATTAGAAAATCACTATCACTATTTTCCCACGAGATTACGTCAGTAACATTTATTGCTGTTGAAGATCTGCAAAGAGCATTGATCATTGGCAGGTGTTGCTGCAATTCGCAAACAGTCTTCCAGTAATACGCCATTTCCACTGACAGTTAAGCCTCCACAAAACGAATTTAGAAAGCTAATGACGTTATTTAACACGTCATTTCTACACATAGTGCACAGTAATGGTCGTATCACACTTGCCCGATTAATACTCGATCCTTTCTGCTCCGAATATGTCTCTCCATTAAGAAAGGTATGAAGGAGTTTTATTTGATAAGAAATGTTCAGTCCAGTTTCACGCCTCTTTGGAGAGAAGGAAGAAAAATGGTATCCACTTGGATCGTCACTTTCTGCAACTGCAGTTGTCTGGGTGTCGTGAAGAAAAAACGCCAGACGGGTTACAAGTGATGAGTGCTTTCCTTACGAAGAGGTATTTGGTCTCCTACAGAGTCGTTATATGGGACCTTGTGTCAGATTCTACGAACATACAACCTTGTTCGCGCTAGTGGCGTTGAGTGTTAGCTGTGTGCCACATGCCGACTGTGTACAAAGCTTTATGGGATTACGTTCGCGATACCTTATTTTAACGACGGGCCCTGGTCGCTTGGTTAGCAGACGCTTTAGTAGCAGATAAGCTGATTACCGAAGCCTCACAAGATCTGTGTTCATTACCTTATTGGTTTACTTATTTAGGCGCGTAAGATAAAAATCCGCTCCTGGTACAGCCTTGAACAAGACAGCAGAGATGGAGATGAAAGCTAACAATTCTCAGCAAAATTACTTGTTAATTTTGACCTTTTTTTCACGCTAGTTCCTTTTACTTCATTTGCCTATTCGACTCGACCCAGTGACTGCATGATACTTACAATTTATGGTTGCTTCGTATCAAAAAGTCACCATAGTAGCGAAACAGTATCGAAAAGCAGTCGCTAGTTACAAAAAAAATCCTCATTTACTGAAACGCGACACAGTGATGAGATCGAGAAGAAACACACAACTGACAAGTGGGCACCTCCATACGAAAGTCTTACGCTTACGTTGAAGAAGGAGTTCAGGGTTTGTCAAAGTAACTATTCTTACTTCTACCGTTGTTATATCTATAAGGGATTACTACATTATTGGCTGTGGAGAATACAGACAAACAAAGCAGAAAATTAATAGGTAATTGTTCAGCTCATTTTGATAGTATACATTGTGTCGATGATATGTGTTCTCAAAGCACGGTTTGTAAAGATGTGTATGGGCTCACAGTTCGCCCCAGGGGTTGGACGAAAGTAAGGAGAAAAACGCATGTTTGAACATACGGGGTGTAAATTATTGAACTATAAAATAAAACCGTAGTAACTTCTGAACGTTTTGCGCTAGGACGTCCAAACTACACGGTTGGTCGCGGGAAATTAGTATGCGCATGCGCCTTGCTGTTACCGGCCATTTTCATTTGGTTGGGTTCGTCAATGAGCAAAACTGGCGCATTTGGGGGACTGAGATTCCACATTTTGCGATCGAAAAGTCTCTTCACCGTCAATGGGTGACTGTGTGGTGTGCAATGTCCAGTCACGGAATAATCCTTGCGATATTCCTTGATGGCACGGTGACACACGAAAGGTACTTGAAGGTTTTGGAAGTTGATTTCATTCCTATTATCCAAAGTGACACTGATTTCAACAAGATGTGGTTCACACTAGACTGAGCTCGGCCCCATCGAAGCAGCAGAGTGTTTGATGTCTTGGAGGAGCCCTCCGGGAACCGCATTCTGACTGTAGCGTACACAGAGGCCACTGGCAAGGGCCCCGATGGGCCACCATGTTCTCCGGATCAGAACATATGTGATTCCTCTTTGTGGGGCTATATTAAAGTCAAGGTGGACAGCAATAACTCCAAAACCATTGCTGAGATGAAAATAGCCATTAAGGAGGTCAACGTCAGCAACGGTGTTCCACACTTCAGTGGGTCATGCAGAATTTCGCTATTCGTCTGCGCCATATCATCCCCAATGATGGCAGGCATATCGAACGTGTCAGCCCAAATCCGAATATATGTTGTGCCGGCGACTGTGCCCGAGCGGTTCTAGGCGCTTCAGTCGGGAACGACGCTGCTGCTACGGTCGCAGATTCGAATCCTGCCTCGGGCGTGCATGTGTGTGCTGTCCTTAGGTTAGTTAGGTTTAAGTAGTTCTAAGTCCAGGGGCTGATAACCTCGGATGTTAAGTCCCATAGTGCTTAGAGCCATATTTTTGAACCGAATATCTGTTGTGACGTTTATATGTTGAATGAAGTGTGTGCACACTGTAGTTTGTAACTAATTTACGTTTTTTTAAAATATAGTTCAGTAATTGCCACCCTGTAAAAGCAGATGATAGTCAAGCCTGAAGGTTGGGCTGTCAGTCTTTGATCACGAACGGAAGTGTCAGTCGTGGACGGAACCGGTTTCTGTGCGTTTGTGAGAGCATTATGTCGGAGCTAAGTGAATTCGAACGTCGAAAATTTGGTGCTCGTGTGGTAACCAAGGCAGTCAAAATGTTTGGTATTTCAAAAGACACCGTATCGGAGATTTATACCGCTTGCAGGAAAAGCGGGGAAACATCATCCGCTAACTCACAACAGGGACAAAACTGTGTGTTGAGTGATCGTGAAGGACGGCTATTGAAGAGGACTGTGACAAAAAAATGCTGAAACGGATGTTGCACTCGCCAACCCCGTCAGCACTAAAACAATACCAAGGGAGCTTCATAAGCAGGGAATTACTGGACGAGCTGAATGGTACAATGGAAGAAAGTCATTGGTCGGATGAGTCTTGTTTCACACTGTTTCCAAATTCTGGCCGAATCTGCATCCCAGTAGTTCTATATGATGTGGGTTCCATGCTGATTTGGGCAGCGACATATGACGGTATTCATGAGTCCCAAGGTTACTCTGCAAGGTCACATTATTTCGAAGAATTATGTGACCCTTTTGGCTGGTCAGGTCCACCCCATGGTACAACGTTTGTTCCCCCGTGGTGATACTGCGTTCCAAGACTACAGGAATCCTGCTCACACATATCGCATCGTCTACGTCTGATTTTGTGAGCTCGAGGATGAATTGTCGCATCACCGCTGGCCACAGTAGTCACCAGATCTTGAGCCTTTGTGGTCTACTTTGGAGAGAAGGTTGCACGATCCCTATTCATCTCCATCAGAACTTGCCGCTTGCGGGAAGAATGGTCATGAATCAGCTTTTACTTATGATCATAACAAACTCACATAGTTACGGGACAAGAGAAATTAATCACCAACGTGCTCATAATGCAGGACCCTTATAAAATGTGCTTATAACAATATTTATTGAAGAACTGTGATGTGTGGTTTACAAGTTTTTGTTTAAATACGACTTGCTCTAATGACCTCATTGTCCAAGGGACGTTAAACATTAATCTTCTTTCCTTCTAACGAGTAAATTTGAAATGTGTAAACAGCATTTGAATCTTATTAGGGTTATGGGAACGTGCTGCATGAATCACTTAAAAATAAATAAATTAAACTGAATATTCACAGCAAAGTCCTCTATGTGGGGGACGGGAGAATCGTCAGGCACAACTAGGGGGTTGAATTGTCGGTAAACATCACATGTCGCCCGTCCTTCTCCTTTTTCTGTACTACATGTAGCGAGCCTGAGTAGCTGCTATGCAGAGGAGGACAGAATCGTTTGGCAGACATTGCGGCTTCGAAACATTCATGGTTTTGGCAGTCAACAGGGGTAGTCTTTCATGGATCAGCTGCCTATGTGTTGTGTTTGAACTGTAGAGTACAGCGCATGTGCTAAGGCCGGCGATGGGTAGCTGATATCCAAGAGAGGGCGAAGCCGGTTAACGTACAAAGATCCGCCAACAGTCGAGCGGGTGCTTGTATCTTCGATACGGCAAAGGTGTCAAGGATTCTTCTATTGGGATGTCATATTAATAAGATTCTGCTGGCAATATTCCTTACGGTGACAGGAAGTCCTTTGCAATGATCGTAAGAACAACATCGGCAACAGCTAATTTTCGTATAAATTCACTTCAGAGATGAAATTGATCGGCAGCGTAATATGCTGATGGACTCGATGGCTTACCTCCTTATGGCGTCCGTATACTTTCCAGCAGCTTTCGTCGTAGAAGAAGCGAGGGAAGATAGGTAGACATGCCAGCATATTTTTCAATGAAATATTGTACCACTGTCACGAGTTGTGTTACGAAAAGTGGACAGTTGTCTTACTACTAGCAATCAGTCGCAGTTGCTACTAACTACAGTATCAGTTTTCTATTGGGCAGAGGACGATACTGTCTAACTTCCGCTCAAAGGGTTTGGTGTTATTAGCACGTCCGAGTGTATACAGGTCGGTGTCGGCTTTGCTAGTGGGTCGCTGTCCTGCGAAAGATGACTGGGATGGTGGGAAGTCAAGTGCAACAATCTGCACTTCAGACGCTGCTACGTCTAGCTTGTGAAGAAACGCCAGTGGTACCTTTCAAAGTTGTTGTTGTTGTTGTTGTTGTGGTCTCCAGTCTAAAGAATTGTTTGATGCAGCTCTCCATGCTATTCTATCCTGTGCAAGCCTCTTCTTCTCTGATTATCTACTGCAACCTACATCCTTTTGAATTGACTTACTGTATTCGTCTCTTGGTCCCCCTTTACGATTTTTACCACACTCCCTTCGCTCCAGTGCTAAACTGGTGATACCTTGATGCCTCAGAATGTGCCCTAGCCGGCCGATGTGGCCTAGCGTTTCTAGGTTCTTCAGTCCGGAACCGCGCTGCTGCTACAGTCGCAGGTACGAATCCTGCCTTGGGCATGGATGTGTGTGATGTCCTTAGGTTAGTTAGGTTTAAGTAGTCCTACGTCTAGGGGACTGATGACCTCAGATATCAAGTCTGATAGTGCTTAGAGCCATTTGAGCCAATATGTCCTACCAACCGATCCCTTCTTCTAGTCAGGTTGTACCACAAATTTCTCTTTTCCCCAATTCTATTCAGTACCTCCTCAATAGTTACGTGATCCCCCTATGTAATCTTCAGAATTCTTCTGTAGCATCGCATTTCGAAAGCTTCTAAACTGAAATGTTCCATTTCCATACATGGCTACATGCTATACAAACACTTTCAGGAAAGACTTCCTGACACGTAAATCTACACTCAATGTTAGCAAATATATCCTCTGTAGAAACGCTTTCCTTGCTGTAGTCAGTCCGCATTTTACATTCTCGCTACTTCGAGCTTCATCAGCTATTTTGCTCCCCAAATTTCAAAACTCATCGACTACTTTAAATGTCTCATTTCCTAATCTAATCCCCTCAGCATTACATGATTTAATTCGACTACTTTCCATTATCCACGTTTTGCTTTTGTTGATGTTCATCTTATATCCGCCTTTCAAGACACTGTCCATTCCGTGCAGGTGCTCTTACAGGTCCTTTTCTATCTCCGACAGAATTACATTGTCGAAGTTAAACATATAAAATGCTATTTAGTTTTAGATTTTCAGCCTTAATAATGTTAAGGTTTCATTTGCCTTTGGCGATGGATACATCTTAATGAAACTACTAAAGGAAATATACAGTTAAACCTAACAAACAACTGATTTACACGAATTACCATTAGTCTCCGTTAAAGACGGCAGTAGTGGCCGATCGGTTCTAGGCTCTACAGTCTGGAACCACGTGACCGCTACGGTCGCAGGTTCGAATCCTGTCTCGGGCATGAATGTGTGTGATGTCCTTAGGTTAGTTAGGTATAAGTCGTTCTAAGTTCTATGGGACTGATGACCACAGATGTTAAGTACCATAGTGCTCAGAGCCATTTCAACCACTTAGATTTTCGCTGGGTTCACTAATCCGTTGACGAATATGTGGCTGTCTTCAGGAAAAGGACAGGGCCAGCTGCCTTTATCATTCTTGTCCCGTTCGTGCTTGTGTTCCGTCTGTAATTACCTCATTGTCGCCGGCCATATGACGGCAGTGATTTCTCAGCTCTTAGCTGGACTGTGACGTTTAGGCGGCGACTGCGGCAGACTTGGGCAGACTCGCTGCCGGCGGTGGCGGCATCGCAGCACGCATTCCCAGGCCGCGCCGCGCCGTGTAATTTCTCTAACCACATATCTCAAACCAATACAACTACAGTACCCGGCCCCCGTGCGTTTTATAACCATCTATTAATGCAAAACACCTTCCACACGACCACGAAAAAATCCCTCACCCGCTCATCGACTCACTGTGTCAAGGTTGCAGGCGGGGTGAAGACGGTCAGTTTCCAGCCAAACTTTGTAACGGCTATTCTGTGCTTTTAAAACGTTCGACAACCTATTCCATACACTGTCCTACAGAATTTAAAATGACAGACAACTAAGAAAGACACATTCCCATCGCTGTCACCGCCTCACTTCTTTCCTTTTCATACTTTTATTTTCATTAGCCTTTGCATTATCAAATGGTTCAAATGGCTCTGAGCACTATGCGACTTAACTTCTGAGGTCATCAGTCCCCTAGAACTTAGAACTACTTAAACCTAGTTAACCTATGGACATCACACACATCCATGCCCGAGGCAGGATTCGAACCTGCGACCGTAGCGGTCACGCGGTTCTACACTGTAGCGACTAGAACCGCTCGGCCACAACGCCCGGCTAATGGCGTCATCGATCACTCTCGATAGAAACATATTCAATATCATTTTATCTGAATAAAAGAACGAATGCAAAATTTCATTCAATTTTTTTCCTCTGTAAGAGATCCGAATTGCTATCTACTAGCCACAAGACTGCTTTTGGAGATCACATTATCTGTAGACAGTGGCTTCACATTAAAGAATTTTTGTGAGTAACAATGCACAATATTGGATTTATATAAGAATATTGGAGACAAACGTCCCATAAACACGTAGGCTTAAAATATGGAGCGTTTACAGTACTGCACAAGCAAAGTGAAAGAATCGGCCGTCGCTTACTTGATAGATGAACCTAAAGTTCACTTAAGATGATTTTGTTTAAACTTCGGAAATCTACATTAGGTCTTCTGAACAGAAAATTAAACATCTGCTAACACAAACGAATAATTAATCTTTAGTTGAGCCTTACTCATATTCTAGCATGAGTCGTAATAGGTAAACATCAGTTTTCGCCTAGATGTGATGGTTTATATACACTAAAATATATTTACAGAAACTGTGCTGAATTACTTCGAAAGTAGTCACATTAAGACACTGCCTTATTACTCCTTTTATTTTAACGGAATGTTTTTCATTGAGTCAAATGAAAGTTTCGTTATGCAACGCATTATCAAGAGTAAATTCCAAGTTTTTGCTATTCTTACTCAAAGAATATGAAGCTGGTAGTCTTAGCAATGTTGTTGTGGTTCATTTTCTGGGTAGTAGAAGTCTGTGTATTGCATCGCGTCTGTCGTTCAAGTAATACCGTTGTGACAGATAATCATTATACATCGCTCCGAGCGACGTGTAGTGATCTTCAAAAGTGCTCATGGCATGTAGCTATGGTTGTTTTTCTTAAAGTTAAATAAAAGTTAATTCACAGCAGTTGTAATTCCGACATGTTGTAATTACTGATAATCTTACGGTAGGCCACCCACGTAATTAGCACAGTGAAAGTAAGTTGTTTTCATAGTATTTCATCACATATAGTTTTGTGCTTATTAAGACAGCCACTCAGAAAATGACGAACGCTGATTCAATAACGCCAAGCATGATGTGTGCAGCTAGAGATCCAGTAATTTACGGTCTACGCTAGCGTTGATGGTACCAGTCACAACTACATAGTAGGCAGTCTCAATTAACAGATTGCTATCCAAATTCAGGATATTTCAGCAACATCTCCGAACACGTATAAGTACAGTGTCATTCAGCATGATTTCATCAGTTGCGATCCTTTTGCGTACGGAAGACTCTGCGGCCGCAGGCCGCCATCTCACTACGATCGCAGCGCTGCCGTAACAGAAAAGTTCTTGAAATCATTCTCGGAAGCATGTAGCAGAAATGTATTTTCTTATATGAACGATTACAGACTTCTTTAGGCTGCACTTTATTGATGTTGTTTACTCATATAACATGCATCACTGACTTCGGAGTATACATTGCGTCACGAGATTTATATGCGGTCTGTTCAAATTTTCAAATGTATGTGAGTTCTTAAGGGACCAAACTGCAGAGGTCATCGGTCCCTAGGCTTACACACTACTTAAAACAACTTAAACTAACCTCTGCATTCATTGGGAGAATCTGAGGGAAGTGTAGCTCATCCATATAGGAGACCGTATATGGAACACTAGTGCGGCCCGTTCTTGGGTACTGTTCGAGTGTTTGGGATGCCTACCAGGTCGGATTAAAGGAACATATCGAACCAATTTAGAGCGAGTGGCTAGATTTGTTTGCTGTAGGTTCGGCCAAAACGCGAGTATTTCGGAGATGCTCTGTGAATTCAAACGAGAATCCCTGAAGGGAAGACGGCGTTATTTTCGCGAAACAATGCTGAAAAAATTTAGATAACTGGCATTTGCAGCGCGACTCCAGAACGATTCTGCTGCCGCCAGTGCACATTTCGTGTAAGGACGACGAAGATAAGAGAAATTAGGCTCGTACGTAGCCATACAGACAGTCGCTTTCCCTTTATTCTATTTGAGGGTGTAACAGGAAAGGAAATGATTAGTGGTGGTACAGAGTACTCTCCGCCATGCACCATGCGGTGGCTTGCGGAGTGTGTACGTAGATGTAGATACAGATGTAGAAAGATTTCATACTTTAATTGCATATGTCTGCATATTGCATAGTTGCAACGCGGTTGGAGTTTTCCCCCTGGTACTGGTCAGTAACAGAAGACATCTTTGGAAATAAACTAAACTAGCGCATAAAACTTCAACATAAGGATATTTGTTGAATAGAATGTTGGAGGGGCTACAGAGTAAGATAAACCTTAATAACAAGAAACTTTGCATTTGAGAGTGAAACTGGAAAACAGACGCAGCAAGAACTGGATATGTAATCTATCCATCATATAAACATACAAAATGCAGGGTGGAACTAGGTCCATCTCGCATTTTATATGATTCCAGTAGCTGTTGCGTTCATTTTCCATTTCATATTGCTTTATGACGGATGGGTCACGTATCCAGCTACTTTTTCACATCTTACGATGCTCCAAAACAGTGAAACGCGTCGTTGATATTAAATAATTTCGCAACCAAGCCTGTTTTTATTATGAAATAATTCGAAACTGGTTGCTATAGCACTCTGAAACAATGAAGGATAACTTTTAGTTAAAAATGTGTTTAGACCTAAGACACCATTTCTAAAAATAGTAACGAAAGCGAAATTTTCCTTCCTCAAAATCAAATTTTTAACAGGCTATGTGGTTATCCTTAGCTGCCTTAGCTGACGGCGTGGCATAGTCCCTGTGTGATGGTTGAAGAACTTCATTGGCAGCCTATACCATTCCTTTGATAATTATAGTTCATTTCACATGTGACGACCTTGCTCGATAATCTACCCAGTGTTATCTTCCACTTGCCAAGATATTTATCCAGCAGCGCCTCTCGATGCAGAAGGTATTATTGTCCACTTATAGGAAGTCCTGAACAGCTGCACCACTAAAACGTCACATGTGAGTTTGGAATACCTCGTCTCTCAACCTCAGAACATCAACACTACTACCTTTACACAAAACAACAGAGACTGCTAACAGTTTCCAACGAACTATTTGTGAAGTGTTTTCGTGCATGACTCTTTGTCGACTTCTTAACTCCCCATACCAAGTGACAGGTTTCATTAAAATCGACCAGCTCAGGGGCATTGGAAAATCGGTTTACTACAGATGTGTCCTTGAGCACAGTCGAAAGATAAAAACGGCAGAGCGCCTTCGCTGCCCCACGGAAAGCGACTTGCACAAATGGAAGGAACGAATGCAGACATAGTAGATTCAAATGAGTCCTAATCTGAAGATAACCACCATTGTCTGAACATATCTGGTAGGCAAACAAATTTTCAGCATCAGTTCGTTGACAGTTGTCAGGCTTCTGGGCGATTTGTTTTGGCACGCAACTGATTCTCTCGTCCGCTCAAGGATGTTTCTTAAGTTCTAACGCGATTTTTGAGAAGAGCAGAGGTGCAAGTGCATTTCATTTTTTACCAGAGTAGAAAGGATTTGTGGGAAACTGTGTAAAACTGACGAGGGGCGTTCGGTAAGTAATGCAATACATTTTTTTCACATCCAATTTTTATTGAAAAAATGTGGAATTTGATTTGGGACTTCGTGGAATATTCCCGTTTCAGACCCTATACTTTTATGAAGTTCCGATATATGGCGGCGCCATACGTAGCATTCATAATCGCGTCTATAATTGAGATGCGCTCCAAGCAGTTTCTTTTGGTGGGAAACGAGAGCATCGGAGATATTCATATTCGCTTGTAGAATGTCTATAGAGACCCGGCAGTGAACAAAAGAACGATGAGTCGCTCGGCTAGGCGTCTGTCATCATCGCAACAAGGTCGCAAAATCCTGTCCCATCTATTCCGTACTGGCAGGCCGCACACAGCTGTGACTCATGTAATGTTAGAACGTGTGGACACACTCTTCCGAGATGATAGACGCATCGCAACCAGACACCTCGCTGCTCAACTCTCCGCAGCCGATAGGAGATCAGAAAACTTCATTTAATTGCTTGTCCTTATCCACCCTTCAGCCCAGATCTTACATCTTCAGACTGTCTAGCCTAATGGAGGATGCATTCCGCGGGATGCAGTACGTGGATGATGGGGAGGTTATTGATGCACGAAGACTTTGGCACCGATGTCGACCAGTAGAGTGGTACCATGCGGGCATACAGGCCTCCTAGTAAGGTGGCGTTAAGGCCGTCGCATTGAACGGATATTGTGTTGAAAAATTGGGTTTTATAGCCAAAAGAAAAAATGTTCATATGTGTGTGAAATCTAATGGGACTTAACTGCCAAGGTCATCAGTCCCTAAGCTTACACACTACTTAACCTAAATTACCCTAAGGACAAACACACACATCCATGCCCGAGGGAGGACTCGAACCTCCGCCGGGACCAGTCGCACAGTCCATGACTGCAGCGCCCCGGACCGCTCGGCTAATCCCGCGCGGCTAGCCAAAAGAGAGGGGAATAATATGGTGTATTGGAATCTTGAATAAAACCAACTTGCTTTTAAGAAAGAAATGTGTTGCATTACATATTGAACGGCCCTTGTTAATTTGGCGTTCACACCAAGTCGTAATTTTCAAACCAGTTTCTGGCAAAATCAAATTATTTATTTGGGGGTTTAGCACGGACGTAAATCGATTATATGCATTTGACGTAATAATTTTGTACTGGTGATCGACATTGACATGCAATACGAGTAAATGTCGCGTTGAAAATATTCTGGCTTGTGATATTAGTACCTACTGTACAGGGATGTTCCACTGTGGCAAGATAATGTAGTGTAGAAGTTTTCAGCTGCACATCTATGATGAAACACGAAACCTAGGCAAGAAGAAGGAACAGTACGGTTTAACGTCTCGTCGATGACGACGTAATTATATCGGGATGGACTGAGATAGGTTATCATCCATGGTCTTCCAAGTCACCCGAAAGTTAGACAGTGCTGATTTTTTTGACTGCAGATAATCACATTATTATGATCACTGGCTGAATGTGAACATACATGTCATAGCTGATGTTGCGTGTTGACAGCTTTGCTCTAATCTCTGACTATCGTAGCATCTGACGCTTATCTGGTGATCATTCCTTGCTCGGCATGTGTGTAAGTTAAACATTAAAATGTTATTCCTGCTGAACCTCTTGATGTGACGTTACGGTTACCTGACTTGCTGGGTTTGCCTCAGGTGGAGATGTGTTTCCTCAAGCAGCTGCGGAGGGAATTATTATCGCAGTAGGACTGGCCGCAGATGATGTGGGTGTTGCCCTAAGGTTGCTGCAGAGAAAATTATTCTCGCAGCAGGTTGTGATGATGTTACGTGCTGTTTGGTCTGTGTGATGTATGCTCTCAAATTTGAGCGGCCAAATGGGGATTTTAGGCCCGTCTTCACTAATCGGAGTCCTAAGACACCTCACTTTCTCACAGACAGAGATGTATAGAAGCCGTTATTGTGCGTTACCTTTATTGTCGTAGAATCAAAAACAACAAAAAGTAAATATGTGTGTTTTATCACAAGCAAAGGAATTGCACGTAAACATAATATTAATACATAATGATTAAGTACAAAAACCAGCTGAGATATCAAAAACTGATATCATGTTTTAATGACCTAGTGGCAAATTGATGATTTCTTAAAGGTCAAAACAAAGAAGGAACGATTAATATATTTCAGCGTTCAGATGGTGAGTGGAATACGCACGCACACAACCTGGTTCGTAAACGGTAGAGTAATTCGAAGACATTACATACAGAACTTATAGTAGATACAGATGTAGATGAAGAACGTGCCAAGATAACAAAAGTCTTCAGAAAGATTCCCATACGGCTCGCCGTTTAACGCGTCTCGATATAACCGAACCAGTGTCCTTGTTGCATCACTGATGACTTGGGAAACTCAGACACGAATACCTAAACAACTGTCGGTGTCTATTCCAGGCGGAAAGAAATCAACCGCTCACTGCTAGACAGCCGGCCGGGGTGGCAGAGTGGTTCTAGGCGCTACAGTCTGGAACCGCACGGCCGCTACGGTCGCAGGTTCGAATCCTGCCTCGGGCATGGACGTGTGTGATGCCCTTAGTTTAGTTAGGTTTAAGTAGTTCTAAGTTCTAGGGGACTGATGACCTCAGATGTTAAGTCCCATAGTCCCATAGTGCTCAGAGCCGTTTGAACTGCTGGACGTATTTATCTTGTCGTTTTCCTAATGAAATTTAGGGAAATCGTTGTCAACCTGTATCTGGGAGACCAGATGGGGGTTTGAACCCCTTTCCCAAAAAAATAAGAATTAACTGCATTACTCTTACGACTTAATGGGAGGTAACTTAACCAAAAATTCTATTCCACTGCCTGCCGTTTAAAATCTTCTGCCCTGAAACGGAAAGCCATATGTCTTAGCATACCGCTTTAAAATTAATACTGACGACGATTAACACGGCAGACACAGAAACTACAGCTCTTGGTGTTGTTGGTCACATTGGAATAGCTATTTACATTGATTTATTATGTTCCCCATCTGTTTCCGGTGATGTCATATTACTTTTTGCGAGTTAGTACTTCCACGAATCAGATTCATACGGAAATAACGAAGTTTGGAAGTGTTGATGTCTCCTAGAAAGAAGTCCTCTCTGAGTAGAAATGCTAGCATGCACTGCGACGTGCCGGCAGCGGCCTTGATGGAGAACCAGACAACGCGGCATAGTATAGCACACAGGCGCTACCCGCGACTTCACACGCGATACACCTTATCCCTTCTGTTAATCCAAGTGGCATTTCTGCACATATATACTTAACTCTATCTTAGATCAAATTTGCTCCTTCTTTCTCTTATTCTGACTGTGGCCATCTAAGGACCATGTAAATGCATTGGCCACTTACGCAAAACTTTTTGCAAGTGAATTCTTCGGTAGACCAGTAAAACTGTTTTTCAAAAACAGAGCGCAACTTTCACTTGTCTAGCCGCTAGAGTGCTTCTAAAATAATATTACGTCTCTCACGACATAAATAAAAGCATTTTGTCCGCTATGCAACTGGAAAAAAAAAATTGCAACGTTCTCTGTGGTTGACAGCTAAAATAGAATACAATATCTAGAAACATATAATTAAGAAAGACATAAGATTTTGAGGAAACGCTTCAAAAGTTTACTGTCCACTACTTCAAGGAATGTTTAGAACTGACCAGGACTTACCAGATCTAGTTCACGGTTCGCTTAGTGCGGCTGGATTGGAGAGCCGGTTGCTTGCTCTTTTATCTTTCTCTCGGCCGCACAGTTATACAAGGTGAACCCAGACTCCACTAAAAGCTTTCGGAGATAGTTCAGGAATATTTTCTGAGTATTTTGTCAAAAGGGGCTCGTGACCTCACAGTATAATGGCATTTCGTTTGATTTCTTATCCACATTTGCCTCTGTCTGTACTGGCCTGAAAATGTCTGTAGAACAGTACAAATGTTAGCGATATGCAGTGTGAATCTTGTTTGGGAACAAACGTGCTCAGATCGAGGAAAAAAACATTCGTAGTACTGGGAATTGAATCCGTGTCCTCCGCATGAGGAGGAAATGTTTCAAACTATAACCCTGTACGAAGAAGATTATTCCCCAAATATAAATGGGAATTATTTTATGTGGGTCCTTGAACCACGCATTGTTTAGTGCTCTTCTTCAAATAATGTAATCTAGATGTATATTTACACCTAAATAGATACTCCGCAAGCCACCGCACGGTGCGTGGCAGAGGGTACCTCGTACCACTACTAGTCATTTCCTTTCCTGTTCCTCTCGCAATTAGATCGAGGGAAAAACGACTGTCTAAAACTACGTGCCCTAATTTCTCGGATCTTATCTTAAAAATACCAGCCCTATTCCTTGAATCTTATATTCGTGGTCCTTACGCGAAATGTAGCAGTTGACCTCAGATGCCGGCTCTCTAAATTTCCGCATAAGTGACTTGCGAAAAGAGCGTCGTCTTCTCTCAAGGGGTTTCCGTTTGAGTGCGCGAAGCATCTCCGTAATATTTGCGTGCTGATCGAACCTGCAGGTAACAAACTCAGCAGCACGCCTCTGAAATGGTTCGATGTCTCCCACTAATGGGATCTGGTGGGGATCTCAAAACACTCGAACAGTACTCAAGAATGGGTTGCACTAGCGGTCTATACGCCGTTTCCTTTATGGATGAGCTGCACTTTCCCAGAATTCTCGCAATAAAACGAAGCCGAGCATTCGCCTTCCCTATTACCAACCTGACGTGCTCATTTCATTTTTATATTGCTTTGCAAAGCAACGTCTAGATGTTTAATCGATGTGACCGTGTCAAGCTGCGTCCTGAAAATGCTGAATTCGAGTGTTATAGGATTGTTATTCCTACTCATCTGTATTAACTTACATTTTTCTACATTTAGAGCAAGCTGACTTTTATCACACCATCCAGAAATTCTAAGTCATCTTGTGCCCTCCCGTGCACCATAGCAACATTTTATCTACGCTTCTGCTTTTGAATCACAAGCTCCAGGTATTCTACTCGTCTGAAATGTGTTAATCTTTTGGTTAACTACACGGCCTCAGTATTGTCTGCCAATGCGAATGAGTAGTAGTAGTAGTAGTAGTAGTAGTAGTAGAGGGGTTTTGGGCGCACGACAGCAAGGTCTTCAGCGTCCGTTCAGTAACATAGTGAGAGGGGTGTCAAGAAAAATCCCACAACAGGAATATAAAACGAAACATGTGCTCACCCACACCAAAGCGTGGGATGAAACAGAGCGTCAGCAGTAAAACATGGACAACACAGGAAGAAAATGATAGAGGAAGCTAACGCAATGTAGCAGATGGAAGTGGCTGGCCGACCGCAAGGAAAAAAGGGGAAGAGTCAGCCACTCTGCAATACACTAAAACCTCCAGCCTAAAATTTTAGGCCAGAGTCCAGACACATCACAAAACTTAAAAACCCTAGACACACACGTCCCATCATTAGGTAAAACAGAAGTCAGATCCCCAGCAACTTGTGCCTCTGCCCGTGCATCACGGTATAAATGCAGTCTGTTAAAATGTGCCGGACAGAGATGTGCACACCACAAGCATCACAAAACGGTGGATCCTCCCACCGTAATAAAAAGCTATGTGTGAGAGGATAGAGGTGTTCAGTCCAGAGACTAGTTTGATGCAGCTCTCCATGCACTCTATCCTGTGCAAGCCTCTTTATCTCTGAATAGCTATTGTAACCTACTTGGTTCTGAATCTGCTTAATGTATTCATCTCTTAGAGTCCCTCTACGATTTTTATCCTCTATGCGTCCCTCCTATACTAAGTTGGTGATCCCTTGATGCCTCAGAACGTGTTCTACCAGCATATCCCTTTTTCCACTCAAGCTGTGACACAATTTCCTTTTATCCGCAATTCTATTCAGTACCTCCTCGTTAGTTACGTGATCCCCCATCTAATCTTCAGAATTCTCTGTAGCGTCACATATCGAAAGCTTCTATTCTCTTCTTGTCTAAACTATTTATCGTCCACGTTTCACTTCCATACATGGCTACACTCCATACAAATACTATAAGGAAAGACTTCCTGACACCTAAGTCTACACTCGATGTTAACAAATTTCTCTTCTTCAGGAACTCTCTCCTTGCCGTAATCAGTCTACATTTCACATTCTCTCTGCTTCGACCTTCATCAGCTCTTTTGCTTCCAAAATTGCAAAACTCATCGACTACTTTAAGTGTCTCATATCTAACTCCAATTCCTTCAGCATCACCTGACATCACCTGATTTAATTCGACTACATTCCATTATCCTCATTTTGCTTTTGTTGATCTTATATCCTCCTTTCAAGTCACTGTCCACTCCGTTCAGGGTCCTTTGCTGTCTCTGACAGAATTTCAACGTCATCGCAAAACCTCAAAGTTTTTATTTCTTCTCCCTGGATTTTAATTCCTACTTCAAATTTTTCTTTTGTCTCCATTACTGCTTGCTCAATATACAAACTGAATAACATCGGGTATAGGCTACAACCCTGTTTCACTGCCTTCTCAACCACTGCTTCCCTTTCGTACCCCTTGACTCTTATAACTGCCATCTGGTTTCTGTACAAATTGTAGATAGCCTTTCGCTGCCTGTATTTTACCCCTGCCATCTTCAGAATTTGAAAGAGTACTATGGTACTATAACTTTTATAAAAAGTTAGTTACATAGGTGGGTAGATAGATATACAGAGACGCAGAGGGAGAAAGGGGGAGAGAGAGAGAAAGAGAAAGAGAGAGAGAGAAATAGAGAGAGGAAGGGGGGGGGGAGGGGAGAAAGGAAAAAGTACGAAAATCTCTTGCTGTACTTACTGAAGGGCTTAGTCCTAGTATTGTCTTTGGACAGCTTGAAATTACATACCAAGACCTAGATATGTCAAAATATGAACGTCAAACGACCGAGCGAGCTGACATCGTGGTTAAATCGACCTCTAGTTCTGGAACATCAGAGCTCGAGTCCCAGTCCAAACATATCGATTAATATTTTTCCATGGTTTCCCTAAATAAGGGTAGGCGCATTCTGTAATAGTACTTCAGCAGTGCTACTTTCGATTTCCCTCATCATCTTCCTGCAGCTGAGCTACTGTATAGTCTCTGATGACCTCAAGTCCACAGGACGTTAATTACTAATTCACCTTCGTTCTTCGATTTAAGGCAACACCAGGTTGACGAACCTAGAGGAAGCTCCAACAAAACTTCAATTTCAGTTTCATGCTTACAGCTGCCCGATGACTACAGTAAAACACAATGCCCGTAAAAGATGTGCGGCGGATATAAGTGCAGAATTATTGGGAGTGCTTAGCGTTAAAGAGTGTTTGCGTGCGCCGTGTTGAAGCGACAGTTATCTGGCTGAGATGGCCGAAGCCCTGCAAGTGGATGCGCCCCTCCACCCTCCTGTCAAAGGGTTTCCAGTGTCGCGCCCCAACGCCGATCAGCTGTTCCCGTACACCGCTATAGCCTCTCACCTCCCTGCCAAACAAGCCAACACGAAATTCACTCAGCCAAACTTCACTACGGACAATTTAAGTCGTCTTGTTCGTTATATTTTCCGTATGTAATTAAAAAACTGTAGACAAGATGTTGAATTCTAATCTTCCTTCATGCCAGTTCGTTTCTTGAGCGACCTTTAGCGCTCATAGATTGTAATAAAGTGCCTTCCACCATTTCACCTATATCGTTGAAATTCTAGCGTAAATTAAACCATCGTAAACGTACGTCTTTATGTAAATACCGCCAAAATACTTTTCGAATGATCTTTATTTGTGCAATGCGTTAACAAAGTACTGCTACTAAAAGAGAGGCTCCATATTATACCCTAGCACACTGGACTCGCATTCGGAAAGACGACGGTTCAATCCCGCGTCCGGCCATCCTGATTTAGGTTTTCCGTGATTTCCCTAAATCGCTCTAGTCAAATGCTGGGATGGTTCCTTTGAAAGGGCACGGAAGACTTCCTTCCCTAATCCGATGAAACCGATGACCTCGCTGTCTGGTCTTCTCCCCGAAACAACCAACCCAACAACCATATTACACCCAGTACGTTACGTCATTAGATACGACGTTCTTCTCTGGACTGTGGTCAAGAGTGAAATTTGACCGTGACCTTTATTAAGAGTATGGTCAGAATCTCATTTAATAAGAAAGGAGCGCTCGTCTTTGGGAAGGTATCGGCTAATATAAATCCCAACACCCATTATGACACATCGTCCGACGTCATACAAGCAATCCCAGACACAGTATGAGAAACACGCGCACGAAGTGCTTTTAAATTTTACTGCAGCACGTAAACTGAAGATGTGAGCTTCATCTTTCTTCTGGACTGACAAACTTGCAATAGTCTGATTTCGCATAGAAGTTACTTGTATGTACAATTTATACCATAGTTGTAAATTTTTCTATAATTAGTGTTCGCTAAAGTATTCTTTGACTGTCGTCATTTTTTCTGTTTACCATCGTTCCTTTGTTACTTCAAAATTACCGAAAACACGTAGAAGCTAGTGTAAAGATGCGAGAGAAACAAGATGTGTTACATGTTCTGATCACGGCATGTTACAATCTTTTTCATTGTTTTGACGGTATTTGCACAGAAAAGAAGGTAACTGGGGTAACAGATTGGATAAACCACATTATCATTGCTCCTTTATAACGAGCCGCCGGTCCCTTGTTCAAAACTGGCTCTGAGCACTATTGGCCTTAACTTCTGAGGTCATGAGTCCCCTAGAACTTAGAACTACTTAAACCTAACTAACCTAAGGACATCACACACATCCATGCCCGAGGCAGGATTCGAAACTGCGATGGTAACGGTCGCGCGGTTCCACACTGTAGTGCCTAGAACCGCTCGGCCGCTCCGGCCGGCCGGTCCCTTGTACCAAAATAGTTAGCAGGTGTCACTAAAGAACCTCTGAAAGTTTATCGGTGGATTTTTGGTTCCCCTCTGTGTAATAAAGCTCTGTCTTTTTGTCCTGTTCTTTTCAACTACAGCTCAGCAATATAGAATTTGTTAAGATTTATTTTATCTATAATGGATATGAAGTCGTGGTTTGATATCTGAACATATTTTCCTGTACGCATTTGCACGTGCATTGTTAACACGCGTTGCCATTTAGACATAGGACTCACCGAACTCTTTGACACACCTCGCATATTACTGTCTTAAAATGTGAATGGTTATGACCGAAACATGCGGCGTAGTAATGGGGGAAGTGGAATTAAAATCTTCGCCTTGCCTTCATTAGTTGGCTTCCTTTGATTTCCTTAAATCTCTCCAGATGAATGTCGAAATGGTTCCTGCAACGATGCCACGGCTGATCTACCTTCCTGTCTTTGTCCATATGACATAATGTTCCATCACTAATTAACTCAGTGCCGGTAACTTACACTTTCAATTTTTTCCTTATTTGTCTGGATATTACAGAAAGTAGTTGTTAGCTTTCTCCCTCGGTGACGCAACAGAATATTAGGCTACCGTCCTTTTTATTTTCTAAAACTCAACTCCAATTAGCACTTACCATTGCAGAAACTACATTTACAATATTTGATACTATTTTACAAACCTAGTTCGTTGATTTCTACGTTGAATTGAAGTAACTAAGGAACGTTCAATACAGATAGAAACCTCTGCATCCGTGCAGCCGAAGACCACCGGTCCATTATACCAAAATACTGAAAAGGTATCCCTAACCAACCTCTGAAAGTTCGTCTCTGAATTTTTGGTTCACCCTGTACATTGAGATAAAGAATTGCCGTCAGCTGTGCAACGGAATGACGACAATAAAAATTTGTCCCGGACCAGGACTCGAACTTGTATTTCACGCTTTACAAATCCTTAAGTTCTTTGGCTATCCGTGCCCGACTCACGACCATACCCAAACTTTCATATTTCGCCTTCTTGCGTCACAACCTGCACATCATGTACACACATCAAAAAACGTTTTGCATCATCTCGGTTCCGAGAGTTCCGGAACCTTTACAGAAAACTGAAATAGAGATCAATATAGACATCATTTCCGCCAATTTTATTGCTCATGAAAAACACACATTGCGTATTGTACCACCATACAGCGAGACCGTCAGAGGTAGTGGTCCAGATTGCTGTACATACCGGTACCTCTAATACCCAGTAGCACGTCGTCTTGCATTGCATGCCTGTATACGCGTGGGATACTATCAACGAGTTCATCAAGGCACTGTCGCTCCAGATTGTCCCACACCTCAACGACGATTTGGAGTAGATCCCTCAGAGTGGTTGGTGGGTCACGTCGTCCATAAACTGCTCTTTTCAGTCTATCCCAGACATGTTCGATAGGGTTAATGTCTGGAGTACATTCTGGCCACTCTAGTCGAGCGATGTCGTTACCCTGAAGGAAGTCATTCAGAAGATGTGCACGATGGTGGCGCGAATTGTTGTTCATGAAGACGGATGCCTCGCCAATATGCTGCCGATATGGTTGCACTATCCGTCGGAGGATGGCATTCACATATATTACAGCCATTACGGCGCGTTCCATGACCATCAGTGGCGTACGTTGGCCCCATATAATGCCACCCCAAAACAGCAAGGAACCTCCACCTTGCTGCACTCGCTGGACAGTGTGTGTAAGGAGTTCAGCCTGACCGGGTTGCCTACAAACACATCTCCGACGGCAGTCTGGTTCAAGGCATATTCGAAACTCATCGGTGAAGAGAACGTGATGCCAATCCTGAGCGGTCCATTCGGCATGTTCTTGGGCCTATCTGTACCGCTCTGCTTGGTGTCATTGTTGCAAAGATGGACCTCGCCATAGACGTAAGGAGTGAAGTTGCGCATCATCCAGCCTGTTGGGCACAGTTTGAGTCGTAACACGACGTGCTGTGGCTGCACGAAAAGCATTATTCAACACGGTGACATTACTGTCAGGGTTTCTCCGAGCCATAATCCGTAGGTATCGGTCATCCACTGCAGTAGTAGCCCTTGGGCGGCCTGAGCGAGGCATGTCTTAGACAGTTCCTGTCTCTCTGTATCTCCTCCGAACAACATCGCTTTGGTTCACTCCGAGACGCTAGGGTGCTTCCTTTGTTGAGAGCCCTTCCTGGCACAAAGTAACAATGCGGACGCGATCGAACCGCGGTATTGACCGTCTAGGCATGACTGAACTGTAGACAACACGAGCCGTGTAACTCCTCCCTGGTGGAATGACTGGAGCTGATCAGCTGTCGGACCCCCTCCGTGTAACAGGCGCTGCTCATGCATGGTTGTTTACATCTTTGGGCGAGTTTAGTGACATCCCTGAACAGCCAAAGGGACTGTGTCTGTGACATAATATCCACAGTCAACGTCTGTCTCCAGGAGTTCTGGGAAAACTTTTTTGGATGTTTGTAATTTCCGTACAGGATGCATGCCAGAAGGAACAGTGCATCGTTCTCCTTAACAACAGATGCTCTGTAACATCGTATCCCGCGATTCATCTAAATATTTGTATAGTTCAAGAAATGACTTAGAAATTCCGATGGTTATTAATGACGATAGTGACAAACCGGAAGTAACACCGCTAGTGCGGGAAAACATCAGCAACGAACGCACTAGCTTATTACAGCAAGTTTGAAAATAGGCCTGAAAAATCTCTAACGGTGAGGCTAGAATAATGTATTACCGACATATTGAAAACAAAATATTGCTAATTAACATGAAATCATAGAAGCTGTGTATGGGTTATGGTATTTGCGCTTGTCCGGAACCGTGCGACTGCCACGGTCGCAGGTTCGAATCCTGCCTCGGGCATAGATGTGTGTGACGTCCTTACATTAGTTAGGTTTAAGTAGTTCTAAGTCTAGGGGACTGATGACCTCAGATGTAAGTCCCATACTGCATAGAGCCATTTGAAACGTAAAAGTAAAATTGATACGGAGTGCTTTTGGCAAATCAAATAAAGATACCAGCTCTCGCTGTGTCTGGAAAGGCAATCTCATTATCAATGGGTATTAGTAGTTTTGACTTAACAGCAGTAACACATTGTCTTTCATTGCGGAAACCATTTTAAAACTGAAGGATGCTCTACGAACAATGTACTGGTGCAAGCTGTGGTGGGAGACAGGGAAACGAAAAAAAAAGTCAAGGAACAGGTTGGAGTAGAAAATGTAATTATGGCCGAAATCATATTGGAATGGAGGAGGTTGGATCGTGTAACCTGGTATAGATTGTAGATGGAGCAAAGAAAATCCTTGATAGAGTTCATGGGATAAGATCGAGACGAAGGCCTACTGGAAAGTGGATAGATGACATCAGCACAATTCCAAGAACGGCATGGATACAACAGCAGGCTGTTGCAATACACGGAAAAATCAAGAGGCCTATCAGTATCCAACAGTTATATGTCGAGTTATTGATTCTGATAATGGCACTACACATGTCTGCATATGGTAATAAGGAATCACTGCGGCAATAGTCTTACGCCTAAACTTATATATACTGAAAATATTTGCCCGACTATCCTATCAACAGCCATATACCTATTGAAGTCTATCGCTGGTAAATACCGAGTGATCAAAAAGTCAGTATAAATTTGAAAACTTAATAAATCACGGAATAATGTAGATAGAGAGGTAAAAATTGACACATATGCTTGGAATGATATGGGGTTTTATTAGAACAAAAAAAGTTCAGAAAATGTAAGACAGATGGCGCTGGACAGCAAAACGTCAGTGACCGCTCATGACAATCGTGTTACACTATCGCATCATCCCCAGCCTGGCTGATACACACCTGCTGGAACGTACGATGTTTATGCAGGATGGCGCTCCACCCCATATTGCTAGACGCGTGAAAGATCTCTTGCGCGCGTCGTTTGGTGCTGATCGTGTACTCAGCCGCCACTTTAGTCATGCTTGGCCTCCCAGGTCCCCAGACCTCAGTCCGTGAGATTACTGGCTTTGGGGTTACCTGAAGTCGCAAGTGCATCGTGATCGACCGACATCTCTAGGGATGCTGAAAGACAACATCCGACGCCAATGCCTCACCATAACTCCGGACATGCTTTACAGTGCTGTTCACAACATTATTCCTCGACTAAAGCTATTGTTGAGGAATGATGGTGGACATATTGAGCATTTCCTATAAAGAACATCTTTGCTTTGTCTTACTTTGTTATGCTAATCATTGCTATTCTGATCAGATGAAGCGCCATCTGTCGGAGATATTTTGAACGTTTGTATTTTTTTTGTTCCAATAAAACCCCATGTCATTCCAAGCATGTGTGTCAATTTGTACCTTTCTATCTAAATTATTCCGTGATTTATTCAGGTTTCGAATTTATACTGACTTTTTGATCACTCGGTATATTATCTGGGTTTGTTATATAAACAAGACATTGCAGTCTCTAGATCCCTGGAAACACTCTACCTGCACCGCGCTAGTACCCTTGTAGCGCAGTTTTAAGAGTGTGCAAGGTACCGACAACCTTAGTAACAACTGCTTCATCGTTGCAACAGATGAGTCGAAATAATCCTGGAACCGAAGTGTGGGAACCAGGAACAGGCCTGGCCATTGCACCGTAATTCGAGAACGCACGGCTTCAGTCAAGGGCTAAGTGTGGCCTGCAACGAGTATGACTTTTCACGGTGTACGCTTGGTACGCGAATACCTGAGCCAGCGATCTGCGGTCTGCCCAAGCGGGACCCGCCACAGCCGCCACTCTCCACGCACACTGCGCAGACCAACGCTCATACAGTTATCATTTACTACGTCCTCAGCAGCGTACACTTATCTTTCATGATTATTGTCCGTTGTGGCCCACAAGCTTGTTACCAGGTGGGATGATGCAGTGGCTAGAACATTGGGCTCGTTATTAGACGGTCTCTAATGACTTCATTATCGACGGAGTGCTCATTTATGATCGCCATTCAATCATTTTCGGAGGGATCGGATTTCAAACCTCCAATAGTTAACCTGTAGCTTCCTAAGTCACTTCGATAGTCAAGTGAGTGCTCGGATGGTTCCTTCGGCGAGATCGAGGCTGATTACAGTTTTCCTACTCCATACTTGTCCAACTGAGCTAAGGCTTGGCCTCCAAGGATCTGTCTGTCCACGAGACATTAAACTCTAGCCTCGCTTCGGGTTTATAATTCTGTCTGTGATGAGCCAAAAGACTATGATCATCTGCTTAATAGTGGGTTATTCCACATGTAGAAAGCAATACAGAAACGTTTTTGCAAATGGAAACGATTCTACGCGCAAGGCACACCATTCTCGTGCCCTACGGCCCGTTGGTTTGCTGACGGGGAGCTGGCGCTCGATAGCGCTTCAAACCCGCTCCATCGGATTCAGCTGCGGCTAAGCCGTCTACGTGAGCTCACTATCATGCTAGCACGATTCTGGCTTTGTGACACGGATAGTTATCCAGCTGGAAAACGCTACTCCCGTTGGGGAAGACATAAAATCGTTCAAATGGCTCTAAGCACTATGGGACTCAACATCTGACGTCATCAGTCCCCTAGAACTTAGAACTACTTAAACCTAACTAACCTAAGGATATCACACACATCCATGCCCGAGACAGGATTCGAACCTGCCACCGTAGCAGTCGCGCGGTTCCGGACTGAAGCACCTAGAACCGCTCGGTCATCGCGGCGGCGAAGACATAAAGCATGAGGGGCTGCAGGTGGTGTACAATAATGTTCACGTACTCAACTGCTGTCATGGTTCCTTCGATTAATAACACAGGTCCGATGGAAACTCTGGTGAATGTACCCCATAGCGTAATACTGTCCTCAGCAGTCCGAATCCGTGGTGCGGTGTACGTTTCGAACAGCCATTCGCTTGGGTGACGCTGTTTCCGGACACGACCACCGACCTGCTGTAAAAAGAAACGTGCGTCGTCAGTCCAGACGAGAAGTTGCTTTAACTTATGGTCCAATCTCAATTATCCTGTGCCCAACGAAATTGTAACTGAAGATGTCGTAGGGTCACCATAGGAATACGGGAGTCGTCTGCGGCGAAGCCACATGCTCAACAAAGAGCACTGAACAGTGTGCTTCAAAACACTGGTGCCTGCGCCAGATCTGTTGTCAGATCTGCCACAGAACGTCATCTATCCTATTTTACATTTTGTTCAAAATTGGTTCAAATGGCTCTGAGCACTGTAGGACTTAACATCTGTGGTCATCAGTCCCCTAGAACTTAGAACTACTTAAATCTAACTACCCTAAGGACATCACACACACCCGTGCCCGAGGCAGGATTCGAACCGGCGACCGTAGTGCTCACGCGGTTCCAGACTGAAGCGCCTAAAACCGCACGGCCACAGCGGCTGGCTTCACATACAGTGATGAAGAATGGAATGCCAACACCTTGGCGCTTATTCGTGGTACCACCGAACTTGAACCACTTTTCATAGATGTTCACGACAGTAGCAAGCAAATAGCCGACTTCGTTCGCCGTTTCCGAGACGTTTGTTCCCAGGCGTCGGGTCATAACAGTCTGCCCTTTCTCAGAGTCGCCTGTGTCACTGGATTTTCCCATTTACGCCACAAATCGTTTCTAGAATGATTTCCAATTGGTCTCTGTTCCGTTTACATAATTTCCTTACCGCGCCACATGCTCACAAGCAGCTGTTCGCTGTGGGCAGCGGTCATAATGTTTTGGCTCACCAATCTACGATATACGTAGTAGGCACGATTATGCGAGGTTCACTCTTTTCTAGGTTATTTCCTGCGAGTTTTACGTACCCTAGAATACTCCTACAAGTATCAACGATATGCTTCTTTACGAAAGTTTTGTAGTGGATATAGCCATCTCCGCATATTCTAAATCATGTGCGTCAGTTGCTTCTATTTGTGTCTGGAGAACAAAAAAAAAAAAAAAAAACACCAGACATCTTGTCTGTCAAGGACATCGGAAATGACTAGATTCATTATGTCTCAAAAACTTGTTGTGATTCGGTTGAGCTGGTAAGCTGTAGCGTTGGTATAAATCCCATGTAGTGCAGCCGTTGCCCGCATCTCCTGGACCATTTTGCGAAGCTTAGGAGGATATATTCCAGAGTACAGTTTTACGCTTACTGTTCTACCTTCTTTGTGTCTAATTCTTTCTCTCACTTGCCTTGTTATTGTGGCATTATTTTGGAATTTGATGGACGATCATCAAAACACCACATCCGTTTCTCGTCTCGCTCAAATTCGGGCTGCAATGTTTTGTCGCGAATCGAGATTTTGAATCTCAATCAGCCGATGGAAAGGCAAATTGAACGCCTCGAGTCTCTGGTTTAGACAGTCCATCGACTGCAAATTTTACACATGTGAAGACACTTCTGCAATATCTTAGACGCAGTCTGGCCATCCACTACCAGGAATAATGCTATAAGCATCGAACTTCTTCTTTTCATTCGTCGGAAATGAAACGCTGTTCTGTTGGTAGTGGCTGCTGTTCGGCACCCAGCCACACTTCCATCACGAATAATTCTTTTCGTGTCTGATGAAACTAAGAAAGGTCGTAGGCATTGAAGTACCATATACCAAATGTAGTCACTTAGATACTGAATTCCACCGAAACCCACTTTCAAATTGCGGATAATCGTCACACATTAACGCTCCCATTTCAATTGCATGGCTGACAGCGATAATATAGCATGTGTAATACGATTATGATAGCTCCTCAAAAAATCCAGATCTTTGAAAAGTACTAAAAGCTACAACAATAACTATAAGACTGAATGCTGTACCAGTTTCACCAAATTTGGCGGGTATGTTGCTGGTGCTTCTCATGGCAGCTATCCTGCCCTAAGATTCAAATCACCGAACGTTCATTGTTGCTATAGTTTTTCTATGATTTCCTCTACATCTGCTATGATGAATTCCAGGATGATTTCTCCAACTACGTCACGACCAACAACTTTCATCTTTCTAGCCCAACTGAGCAAATCATCCACCACTAAAAAGAACTCATTCGACGGTACGTTAAACTCTGATCTTTCTTATTGTGCCCTACAAGCATTAAATGGAACGCACAGTCTCTGATGTAACAGGAAAAGAAATTAACACATGAGTTGGGATTGTATTAGATACCTATTGCACTTTTGGAAGAAGAGGAAGTTGAGAAGTCTTTTCACTCTATGAAGTTTACTTCTGTAATGACAACAGAAATTCTCGTACAAAGAAAACAGGATATCATTTGGTGAAAATAAAGACATGAAAGTTTGTTATGGCCTTGGTATTAGTCACTTCTGAAACAATGTTTCTCGCTCTAATTCGACGCTGCTAGCACTGACACAACAAGCATGCTTCAACGCGTGTACTATTAGGAATTATTTTCCTTGTAAAACCTCTGGTTTTTCTATTCATAGGACACCTCCGACTACCGACTACAATTTAGTGAAATCTGTGACGTGGGAAGGTTTATTGGACGCTACTGAAGACACAAAAAATCTTCTTCTTTGGCATGGAAATCATAGACATGTAGCAGCCGAAGAGACAGACTGATGGAATACAGGCACCACGTCCCTTGCAATGAAATCGAGAGATAGAATTGAGGGGAAAACACGACGACAGCCAGTTTGCTGCATGTGAAATGATGTATAAGCGCGCAGTGAAAGTGCGTGAGTGCGGGCTTACTCTTCTGTAGGGGGGGGGGAGGAGAGGGGGGTTGTGTGGATGAGTATGAGGGAGAGAGAGAGAGGGGGGGGGGGGAGAAAGGAAAGGAAGGGAAAGGGAGCAAGTGCATAAGCCTAAGTTTACACCTGTGTGTCATCTGAAACGTAAGAGCAGCGCCTACACCTTGCACCACCTGCCTTGCTAAGGTGGTTAATGCGCAAGCACCCTCAGAGCTGACCGACTGGTTATGCTAATTTTAGGCAACTCACAGGATTCCGGTACTGCCACCTGCCCTATAGTGTGTGGTCAAGAATGCGGAGCTCGTTTCCGCGGCTTCCATTCACGAAAACTGGCGTGTCGCATACTCCGTGACTCACAAGCATGGTACACCTGTACAGTATTGACTGACGCAGAAACTATGTGGAATCTTGATTACAGTTGCAGTTGCTAAAACAGATCTGAACGCTTTTGAAAAGCCTGTACAGGTCTCACACTCACACGAGGAAAATAAAATTTTATTTACGCACTGATCCATCTGTGATTAGGTCTAAGGCTTCTTCCTCGCCGTAATATTGGCTCTTTGGAAGGACGTAAGCAGAGGATTAAACAGCAGTATATTACTGAATGTATGGTTTACTGCCAAATACTACCTGACCAAAGGTCTTCTCTAAACGACTGCAAGCGAAACGTGTGACTCAGTGCCCGGAGGAAACCTTTCTAATTGAAGGCACTTGATCTTATGTATGTGATGAATCTGGTTTCGTAAATGTGATTCTGGTCTTTGAGTGTAGAACGTTGCGCCGTATTTGTGTTGTTGTTAACAACGAGAGCCCACACAGAAGCATACCGACAATCCTTCTTTACACGAACAATACGAGACTGGAATAGAAGGGAGAACCGACAGAGGTACTCAGGGTACCCTCCGCCACACACCGTCAGGTGGCTTGCGGAGTAGGGATGTAGTTGTAGTTGTAGAGGGCCAAAGCCTGTGCTGACACATTGTCTGCTACTCTGAGCGGACGGCTCAACTCAGAGTCAATAGCTAATGGATGCATCTGCATCCACCAACGTCTACATAGATACGCTGTAAGTAATTGTACAATCCAGAGGGTACTTTGTAACAATGCTAGTAGGCATTTAATTTCCCGTTCCACTCGTAAAAGGAGCGGGTTACAATTTTTGCATCTGTTTGCATGTAAGAATCATAATCGCTTTTATCTTGTCCTTGCAGTCCTTGCACAAGACGCTGGGGGCAGGAGAATCGTTTTGCAATCCGTCGCAAACTACAGAACGAAAATTTCCATGTAAAGATTATCATTAAGTTCACTTTCCAGTTTTGATCGAAGCGACAGGTAACGAATCTAACAACATATCTCTGAATTTCTTCGTCGTATTTATTCAATCCGTTGCAATTCACAATATACATAAATGACCTGGTGGATGACATCGGAAGTTCACTGAGGCTTTTTGCAGATGATGCTGTGGTGTATTGAGAGGTTGCAACAATGGAAAATTGTACTGAAATGCTGGAGGATCTGCAGCGAATTGACGCATGGTGCACGGAATGGCAATTAAATCTCAATGTAGACAAGTGTAATTTGCTGCGAATACATAGAAAGATGGATCCCTTATTATTTAGCTACAAAATAGCAGGTCAGCAACTGGAAGCAGTTAATTCCATAAATTATCTGGGGGTAGGCATTAGGAGTGATTTAAAATGGAATGATCATATAAAGTTGACCGTCGGTAAAGCAGATGCCAGACTGAGATTCATTGGAAGAATCCTAATTAAATGCAATCCGAGAACAAAGAAGTAGGTTACAGTACGCTTGTTCGCCCACTGCTTGAATACTGCTCAGCAGTGTGGGATCCGTACCAGATAGGGTTGATGGAAGAGACAGAGAAGATCCAACGGAGAGCAGCGCGCTTCGTTACAGGATCATTTAGTAATCGCGAAAGCGTTACGGAGATGATAGATAAACTCCGGTGGAAGACTCTGCAGGAGAGACGCTCAGTAGCTCGGTACGGGCTTTTGTTAAAGTTTCGAGAACATACCTTCACCGAAGAGTCAAGCAGTATATTGCTCCCTCCTACGTATATCTCGCGAAGAGACCATGAGGATAAAATCAGAGAGATTAGAGCCCACACAGAAGCATACCGACAATCCTTCTTTCCACGAACAATACGAGACTTGAATACAAGTGAGAACCGATAAAGGTACTCAGGGTACCCTCCGCCACCCACCGTCAGGTGACTTGCGGAGTATGGATGTAGATGTAGATGTAATGATCAAACACTCGAGCGGTATTCAGGAATGGATTACATAGGTGCAGGCAGCTCCTTCCCATGTGCCCTACACTTTGCCGTTATAGCCCAGTAAGTGCTCGTTCCGCTTTCTGTCGCTTCGAAGTATACACCTAGATATTTAATTAACGTTATTGAATCAAGCAGCGTAACATTAATATTGTATTCGAATGCTACAGTAATGCTACTCCTACCCATCAGCATTAACTTATATTTAGCTATACTTAACTGAAGTAAATTACCGTCACACTAAATATACATTCTAAGTCATTCTCAATTTCCAAACAGTAACTTAACACCGACATTTTTACGAACACAAAAGCACTAGAAGCAAACAAGTTTCACTGTTGTTCATCCTCTCTGAAAGACCCCTGTAGATAGATTTGATTTTGACGCTATGGTAAAATTATAGGATTCTGCTTATCTTGTTGTTGTTGTTGTTGTTGTATTCTGTCCGAAGAATGGTTTGATGCAGCTCTCCACTCTAGTACATCCTCTGCAACTTTCTTAGTCTCTGAATAATTGTTGCAACCTACATACATTTTAACCTACTTGCTGTATTTAGCCATTGGCCTCCCTCTACACCCTTCCTCCTCCCCTAACCCCTCCCCCCCCCCCCCCCCACTTGCTTCCATTTTCTAATTGAAGATTCCTTCTTTTAGTCAAATTGTGCCATAAATCCCCTTTCTGCCAATTCAATACAGTACTTCGTCATTAGTTATTATGTATACACATCTGATCTTCAGTATTCTTCCGTAGCATCCAGTTTCAAAATCTTTGACATGTAAATCTACATCTACTCCGCAAGCTATCTGAACGCGTATGGCGCAGGGTACGTCTGGTAGCACTAACTGATCCCCCTTCCGTGTTTCACTCGCGAATAGCGCGGGAAGAATGACAGACCGCAAGCCTCTGTATTGACTCTAATTCGTCGATTTTCTCCTCTTGGTCATTTCGCGAGATGTATGTGGGAGGAAGTAATATGTTGTTCGACTCTGTCCGGAAAGTGTCCTCTTGAAATTTCAATAGTAAACCTCTCCGTGATGTACAACGCCTCTCTTGCAACGTCTCCCATTCGAGTTTGTTAAGAATTTCTGTAACGCTCTCGCACCGACCAAACGATCCCGCGTGGAAACGCGACACTCATCGTTGGATCTTCTCTATCTGTTTTATCAGCCCTACCTGGTGTCACAGATAGATGAACAATACTCAAGAATCCGTGGAAATAGAGTCTACCTTCATGGATGACTTACAATTCCCTAAGATTCTGCCTATGAGTATGTCTGGCGTGTGCTTCTCCTGATACTTGGTATAGATGGTCATTCCACTTAAGGTCGCTCTGGCTAGTTGTTCCTTGTTATTTTACGGTGGATACTGTTTCCAGCAATATGTTATCATTAGTGTAGTTGTGCATTAGTGGATTTCTTTTCCTCCTCTAGCGTGAACTGCTTAATGTTCACGTTTCACCTCGATACAAGGCTACTAACCAGACAAATATCTTCAGATAACGTTGTCTATCACCGAGCGCCGTGGATAGCACACTGGATTCGCATTCGGGAGAACGACGGTTCAGACCCGCGGCTGGCCATCCTGATATAGTCTTTCTGCGATTTTTCCAAATCGCTTCAGGCGAATGCCGGGATGGTTCCTTTGAAAGCGCACGGCCGACTTCCTTCCTCACAATTCCCAATCCGAGAGGACAGATGGCCTTGCTGATTGGTCCCTTCCCCAAATCAATCAACGAACATTGTCTACCTCATAAGTTTATATTCTTTTTCATCAAATCCCTCTCATAACAAACGTTTTTCTTTATATAGCAGGTCAGTTCCTCAGCGTCTCAGTTCCTAATCGGAACGTTAACCCAGTCTTCCTTCCTTCCTTCCTTTCTTCGTATTTCTCAATCTAATTCCCTCAGCATCGCTTGATTCAGTTAGGCTCCGTTCCATTACCCATGTTGTGTCTTAGTTGACGATAATCTTACAAATTCTTTTCTCAGTTCTTTTATATATTCTACTCAAATGTCTTCAAAGTCCTTTGCTGAGGCAGAATTCTTCAGAAAAAGTGTAAATTGATCACGTGCATTTTACTCACGATAGTGGCACACCGTGAGGTGAGCAAATTTCATCCACCAACTGGATCCAAACTAACTACGTCCGAATCGACCGCCACCGCACAACTGGTTGCGTGGGAGTACCGAGAAGTAATATTCATAACCGAATATCAGATATGACAACAAATTTTTGTCGTATTTCAGCGAGAAATATTTGCTTCCTTTATTTCATGCTCGCAGTTGAACGACTTTCGCAAAAAAGATATATGTTAGCGGTTAAATATACGTCGCCTTTCGGCTAGTTTATTTCTGTAATTACGCAGAAAACGTGCTTTTGCCATAGTTGGGGAGCAGCAAGAGGGAGTGACGCTGTGCTGTATATTATGCTCCAGTTAGAGTAATTAGCAAGTTCCCGTGGCTGCACGGAAGTGCGTTAAGTAATTTTGACAAACGCGTTGTAATTAGTAAAGAGCCACGGGCGCGCCGCTCTGAATGTCACAGCCTTGTTCTGGCGCTGGCGCCACGTCCCACATCTCGTCCCACAGCTCACCATTCCCGCTCCAAGGTTACCTGCCGTGGTTTAGTTCAATGGTGTGTAGCAATGACGGCACAAGCGCTAAAATTAAAAAAAAACTGAAATTTTGTGCGTCGAAGACGGAAAATTATAGGATAGAAGGCTTGTTCGAGATACCATGCATTGTTACGGGGTTCGGAGACAGCCAAACCGAGCGCTTGATACCTGCGCAACACGTATTGGCCCGGCGAACGTTATACATGCGTAACATAGTGTATTTCAAAGAAATTCCCTCGTTAAAATTGATATAAAGAAACTCGAAGGCATGTGGAGTTGCAAATGAAAGCACTCATGAAACGTAATTTACTAATAAGCGAATAATGACTATTAATTTGATTTGGGTGTGAGAAAGCAGTTTGTTGTAGATGCACGTTGAAATCGATGCAGACCTCGAAAAGAATTGTTTGTCCAGTTATGTATTAAGTCAGAGGGGTTTCAAGCAGTCTTAAGGAATGACCCTCCACTTCGATCGTGTTTTATTTATTTATTCGTTTCAATAAAGTCTTTTCGATGATTAAGTCACTTGTGGAACTTGGGATTTCATGAAAAAATCGACTTAGAACTGAAAAATCGACTTAGAACTGAAAAATCGACTTAGAACTGAAAAATCGACTTAGAACTTGTCCTCTCCTCTCGCTCTATGACAATAATGGTCACGGAAGTTCGGTTTCAACATGCGCTTTAGACACCGGCGAGAAATTTTTGTTCATGAAGTGCGTACATGTTGTTTGATTATAGAGCTCTTTCTTATGAAGAACCAAAAAATCTACATAGAAGATACCTCCAGTTAGAAGATATCACTCCGTCTTATTAATTTTAAATTTGTAAATAAGATGTATTTTTATAGCAGCAATATTAATGACGGTAATAATAACAATACTAACTGAAAGGAGCAGAGATAACACAAAAGTAAATAAAAGATAGAAAAATATTTCGGCGGGAAATTCATGATTGGACAGGTGGCCAGACAGAAAGAAGCCAAGCAGACCTGAAGCATTTTGTCTGAGTGTAGGAAGGACCCCTTCTTCGAGAATGGAAGTAATTTGAGCATAAAGGAAGGCAGAAGGAAAATAATTAAATGCTGTGTTTTGTATACCTCCTCGTCCAGTAAGGCGTCAGGGTGAATGAAAAACATAATAATAATAAGAGTAATGTTTTTATTTAATTGCAGATTTTGTAGCCTTCCTTCTCTGTGAATGAATAAAAAGGCAGAATCATTGCCGTGAAAATGTAGCAATAGTGCTCACTCATTGTAAGTGTCGTACGTCTTTTTGAGGAGAATGTTTCCTAGGCGCTCACCCTCCTAAATCGAAAGTGTGATATTTAGAATGTTGTTCACAATGAACCACAGAGCTGTTTGTAAATGTAGAAGGCCAATGATTTAATTTTAAAAGTACGATCGGTTTTGGCCTTAGCTGTTTATCAACTGTTTTACCACTATTAGTAAGCACGAAGTATATAAGAGACCCACGTTAAATACAGGATTACCAGATAGGTACATATTAATTCGCTTCAGACAGCTTGGTGTCTACTGTGCTCGCTCTCATTCTCTATACGAGGGTCAACGAAAACGATAGAAGACTCGTCTGATTACCAAGGACGTATTAATTGTAGCGCATTAGTGCCTGACTATATTTCAATCACGAAATGTGCCTTGTCGATGTGACAAGTATTAAGTCTCGATCAAGTCAATGGTAGTGGTCGTGCAGTTTATAACAAACATGTTCTTCTGCAACACCGGAAAATGTCGAATATAAGATGTGATAAAAGAAAAACGAGACTGTCGTAGCAAATTTACGTACTGAATAAATACCTTTAGTAGAGGAGGTCGCCGTCAACGTAGGACGTATTTGAGTCCACACAGGATGCCATTTCCGTCTTCCTTCACTCAGAACATTTCAGTGCGTCGTTTTCTGTGGGTCTGTGCAGGAACTGTGAGGTATTTGGTTTGCGGCGGAGCTCAAGACCAATTCTGCTGTGAACTGTTCATCCATTGTCACTGAGTCAAACGAGCAAGTTTATCCGCTGGAAAAATCATCTTTTGCTTCCGGTTCCACTAATGACTCAATGTCGGAAAGAGTGATTAGTTTGGAATTCGTTGCTGACAAAGTGGAAATGAGGAAGTGGCTAGAAGAGGGGAGTTCGGTCATTATCATGTCTTCTGCTTTATGGAGACGCTAAACTGTTTATTTGGCTGGCCGCTCTCATGATGCTTGCCCACGCTGTTGTTCCGCTCCCACAACCCACCATTTGGCAAAATACGACTGTCACAGTCAGAAGTCGCAAGGAATCATTTTCCTATTTTCTTTTGCCTGTATGCTGTACCTGTACGTGGAAGGCATGCTTACTATCGGATTTGACATTGCTAATGTTACAGAGTGGCCCCTTGCCCTTCCTGTAGTCACCTCTTACCTCTTAGCGGCGTTTGCGTAGAGTTGTCAGTGCTAACAGACAAGCAACACTGGGTGAAACAAGCGCATAAATCAGTGTGGGGTCTACGACTAACTTACCCGTTAGGACAGTGCGACGAAATTTGGCGTTAAAGAGCTATGACAGCAGATAAACGACGGGAGTGTCTATGCAAACACACGACATCTCCTGCCGCGCCTCCCCTAGGCTCGTGACCATATCGGTTGAGCCCCAGAAAACTGGGAAACCGTGACCTGGCCAGATGAGTCCCGATTTCTGTTGCTATGAACTGATGATAGGGTTCGAGTATGGCGCAGACTCCAGGAAGCCATTGGTCCAAGTTGTCAACAAGGCACCCTGCACGTTAGTGTGTGCTGTGACTACATGGATCATTGACTGGAAATGGTTATATCCGGCTACTTGGAGACCATTTGCAGCCATTGAAGGACTTAATGTTCCCAAACAACGATGGATAATAATGCGCCGGGTCAGTGAGCCACAATTGTTCGCTGTTGGTTTGAAGAACTTTCTGGACAATTCGAGCGGAAGACTTGCTCACCCAGATCGCCCGACATGAATCCCATAGACATGTATGGGACATAATCGAGAGGTCAGTTCGTGTACAAAATCCTGCATCGCAACACTTTCGTAATTATAGACGGCTACAGAGGCAGTATAGCTCAGTCCTTTTGCAGGGGTCTTCCAATGACTTAATGAGTCCATACCATATCGAGTAACAGCATTACGCTGTGGAAAAAAAATTTCCCCTCTTCTAACAGCCGTGTACCGCAAGTCTCTAGAGGAACGGAAGGTTCCAAATGATTGGAAAAGAGCACAGGTAGTCCCAGTCTGCAAGAAGGGTCGTCGAGCAGATACGCAAAGCTATAGACCTATATCTCTGACGTCGACCTGTTGAAGAATTTTAGAAATGTTTTTTGCTTAGGTATCATGTCGTTTCTGGAAACCCAAAATCTAATCTGTAGGAATCAACATGGATTCCGGAATCGGCGATGGTGTGAGACCCAACTAGCTTTATTTGTTCATGAGACCAAGAAAATATTAGACACAGCCTCCCAGGTAGATGCCATTTTCCTTGACTTCCGGAAGGCGTTCGATACAGTTCCGCACTGTCGCTTGATCAACAAAGTAAGAGCCTACGGGATATCAGACCAGCTGTGTGGTTGGATTGAAGAGTTTTTAGCAAACAGAACACAGCATGTTGTTCTCAATGGAGAGACGTCTACAGACGTTAAAGTAACCTCTGGCGTGCCACAAGGGAGTGTTATGGGACCATTGCTTTTCACAATATATATAAATGACCTATTCGATAGTGTCGGAAGTTCCATGCGGCTTTTCGCGGATGATGCTGTAGTATACAGAGAAGTTGCACCATTAGAAAATTGTAGCGAAATGCAGGAAGATCTGCAGCGGATAGGCACTTGGTGCAGGGAGTGGCAACTGACCCTTAACATAGACAAAATGTAACGTTTTACGAATTCATAGACAGAAGGATCCTTTATTGTATGATTATATGATAGCGGAATAAACAATGGTAGCAGTTACTTCAGTAAAATATCTGGGAGTATGCGTACGGAACGATTTGAAGTGGAATGATCATATAAAATTAATTGTCGGTAAGGCGGGTACCAGGTTGAGATTCACTGGGAGAGGCCTTAGAAAATGTAGTCCATCAACAAAGGAGGTGGCTTACAAAACACTCGTTCGACCTATACTTGAGTATTGAGCATTGCTCATCAGTGTGGGATCCGTACCAGGCCGGTTTGACTGAGGAGATAGAAAAGATCCAAAGAAGAGCAGCGCGTTTCGTCACAGGGTTATTTGGTAAGCGTGATAGCGTTAAGGAGATGTTTAGCAAACTCCAGTGGCAGAGAGGCGCTCTGCATCGCGGTGTAGCTTGCTGTCCAGGTTTCGAGAGGGTGCGTTTCTGGATGAGGTATCGAATATATTGCTTCCCCCTACTTATACCTCCCGAGGAGATCACGAATGTAAAATTAGAGAGATTCGAGCGCGCACGGAGGCTTTCCGGCAGTCGTTCTTCCTGCGAACCATACGCGACTGGTACCGGAAAGGGAGGTAATGACAGTGGCACGTAAAGTGTGGCTTGCGGAGTATAAATGTAGATGTAGATATCTGGAGGTATCCCATTACTTTTGCTACTCCAGTGTGCGTGCACGCAGTGAAAACTTCCGACAAGGTAATTTTCGAGGTGGACCGTCTCCTAAAGAGCCGAACTGCGGACTTCTGCAACAGAGGTCTCCGCCAAGTCATCCATCGTTGGGGAAAATGTATTGCATTAAAGCGTGAATATGTAGGGAACGACTCTCATTACCAAATTCCTTGGTAGCGACGTTATTGTCTCGAGGTGAGAATTGCAACTTTATGACTACCCCCATTAATGTTGTGGCTGCTGGGACACTTGTACGTCGCTCGGTGTGATGTGAGGGCGTTTGCTGGGCCTGCGCGCAGCCGAAAGTCATTACCGGGGTCGCCATCCGTCACGCCTGTCGGTACGCTTGAGCAAGCCGTCAGCGTTCTTCCACAGAGGCCACCGAACACACACTCGTGTGTGTGCCCGTAGGTCTGTGGTGTCGCCTTAAACGAGACCGAGTCATCCCGATAAAAAGGTGCTCAACCTCTTTTAAATTATCTCTCGCCCTGATTTCCACTTCGAAGTAAATGGAAGCGTCGTTTCGACATCCTTTGAGGCGCTTTTGTGATATCTTGCTTTTAAACACTTTCTTTCGTGTTTATTTGCGGTAATGCATTTAGATCAGCTGCCGGAAGGGCGCGGTGCTCCAGCCCGCATTGCAAATGTCACACGCTTCTTTGAAAAATTTCGCGGACGTTTCTCTTCTTCACCGTTTCGGCGTACCTCGTTTCTTTCACTGCAGTTTACAGTAAAATATTGAGCGAGATGTTATTATTCATCAGCCATTCGTGTATTTCACACATTCAGCTACTCTAGCAGGTAAACAGCTAAAAAACGCCTTTTTAAGATTTTGTGGCCAATTTTCGGAAATTTCTTTACAGTAACAAATAACAGAAGAAGTTTTTTTATCGCTAGGTATCCTTTATCTGCAAGAACAGAATATAATTATGAAACATATAACCTCTTTGTGTTATTTCATCTGACTGTAGGTTTACTGTGAGGATGCAGTAAAGGCTACAAGGGAGCTTGTCAACAGCCCTCAGCTATCCCCCCCCCCCCCCCCCCCCTTACCCATGCTGCCAAAAGTTTACATTACTACTTGAAGTAAATATTCTAATTGTTATGTGTATCATTTACAGAATATATCATACATTCATTTATTTGAAATGAATAATTGGTTTCCTTGCTATTTTGGCCTGAAACAAAATGAGAGCATACTTAAATTCACCAAAAGTGAACGTCAAAATGAATCTAAATGTATCAGATGTGGATTCGTGCAATATAAATATAACATTTGTTCAACATGCAGTGGTTGATGTACACAAATGCGTATGATTACTTGCGTATCCATAGTTTGAACAATTACTCCGTGTTATCTACAAAGTTTTCAATAAAGTGTTAACAAATCGCATCAATGCAGTTGCGAATAACGCACAACCCACACAACAAGCGGGATTCGGTAGTAGCTACAGCGCAACTGACCATATGCGAGTACATTCCCTGTGTGAAATAATTAGTCAAGCTAATGAATAGGAAATGCCATTACGGGTAGCTTTTACAGACATTCAAAAGGCCACACTGCTGTTATATATGTACTGCCAAAGCAAGATGTGGAAACAAAGTCCGTGAAGATGAACAGAATATGTGTTCTGTTTAACAAAGTGTCGTAATTTTAAATCCATAATAGTGTATCAAGCATTTATCCGAATGCCTACGTTAAATTTCAGTGTGCTACAGAGAGATGTTTCGTTGGAATTTGATGGCTTCTCTTAGCATATGCTAAGCACACTAGGAAATTTTCTACTGGAAGAAGAGTAACGCAAGGTGACTCCATATCACCGAAACTATTTATAGCAGACCTTCAGATGGCTATGTTCAAAATTAGTCGGAAAGAAAGGGCAACTGGAATAAATGGGAAAAGACTCACTAACTTGCGATCTGTGGACATAATGAAAGAAACGGCGGATTTTGGACAGGTAATAAGCAACTGTATGTAATGAGGGATGCAGTGCTTCTACATCTACATCTACATGATGACTCTGCAATTCACATTTAAGTGCTTGGTAGAGGGTTCATCGAACCACAATCATACTATCTCTCTACCACTCCACTCCCGAACAACGCGCGGGAAAAACGAACACCTAAACCTTTCTGTTCAGGCTCCGATTTCTCTTATTTTATTTTGATGATCATTCCTACCTATGTAGGTTGGGCTCAACAAAATATTTTCGCATTCGGAAGAGAAAGTTGGTGACTGAAATTTCGTAAATAGATCTCGCCGCGACGAAAATCGTCTTTGCTTTAATGACTCCCATCACAACTCGCGTATCCTATCTGCCACACTCTCTCCCCTATAACGTGATAATACAAAACGAGCTGCCCTTTTTTGCACCCTTTCGATGTCCTCCGTCAATCTCACCTGGTAAGGATCCCACACCGCGCAGCAATATTCTAACGGAAGACGAACGAGTGTAGTGTAAGCTGTCTCTTTAGTGGACTTGTTGCATCTTCTAAGTGTCCTGCCAATGAAACGCAACCTTTGGCTCGCCTTCCCGACAATATTATCTATGTGGTCCTTCCAACTGAAGTTGTTCGTAATTTTAACACCCAGGTACTTAGTTGAATTGACAGCCTTGAGAATTGTACTATTTATCGAGTAATCGAATTCCAACGGATTTCTTTTGGAACTCATGTGGATCACCTCACACTTTTCATTATTTAGCGTCAATTGTCACCTGCCACACCATACAGCAATCTTCTCTAAACCGCTTTGCAACTGATACTGGTCTTCGGATGACCTTACTAGACGGTAAATTACAGCATCATCTGCGAACAACATAAGAGAACTGCTCAGATTGTCACCTAGGTCATTTATGTGGATCAGGAACAGCAGAGGTCCCAGGATGCTTCCCTGGGGAACACCTGATATCACTTCAGTTTTACTCGACGATTTGCCGTCTATTACTACGAACTGCGACCTTCCTGACAGGAAATCACGAATCCAGTCGCACAACTGAGACGATACCCCATAGGCCCGCAGCTTGATTAGAGGTCGCTTGTGAGGAACGGTGTCAGAAGATTTCCGGAAATCTAGAAATACGGAATCAGCTTGAGATCCCCTGTCGATAGCGGCTCTGAAGATAAGCTGTGGCAGTTTACGGTCTTATGAGGACGATCCGGAACTAAAGATCCGAAAAGAGGTTCATTTCGAGACACAAAATATTATGTGTACTTTAAATGCTGGATCGGTTCCTCTATAAATACACTAGTTGCTTTCCTACAAATTACTGGACAGAAGTTGGTCGTTAGAGGTCTCCTCCAGTAGAGGTACGTTTCTTACGTGTAGCGACGTTATCGGCGCAGCTAGCTGGCGTATCTGCATACTGGCATCGTAGCTGACTGGTTCTCTATCTTGATTGAGGATGGGTCGGTCGAACTGGTGCCGGCGCTGGCGTACGTTAAACAACAGTTGCGCGTAAACATATGTCCGTTGCAAATTCTGTTATCACCTAATTAATCGCTTCCTATAATTGGGCACATAATGGACAGCTAAATCACCCATTAAGATGTCTTATTTCTAGTACATTATTAATTTCGAAGTAATATAATAATTAAGCGTTATCTTAAGGAAAAGAAAATGTTTTATTTAACGACAAGATTAAATGCACACCAGTAATCTTCCCTGCCTATCAGGCTGTCGTTTATAATTAGGTGAAATTCTGGCTAATTAATTTTAATTAATAGCGTACTGAACCTGTTTGAAAATCAGCAGTAATTTCAGAAAAGCATCCCTACGTACTCCCACAAAAAATTTCTCGTGGTCTTTACAAGCAACTTTGACAATAATTCCTTACTAATACCACTTTTTGCGCAGACTCACACAGTCTTCGGACAACTGTTTTTGTTTTGTGGTCTCAAAAATTCCAATGAACACCTCTCTGTAGCACACGGAAATTTAACGTAAACACAGTACTATGGATTTAAAATTACGACACTTTGTTAAACATAACACACATGCTGTTCATCTTCAGGGAATTTGTTTCATCGCAGCAGCAGTAATCGATACGTTCAGTTTATTTTCTATAACAGGAAATAAAGCAGGTAAAAAAGAAGATGTTTGTAGTGTGTATTAACGTTAGTGACTGTTATAATACTACAAACAATTAAGGCAAGCTCATATCCCCAGCCGACCGTTGTGGCCGAGCGGTTCTAGGCGCTTCAGTGTGGAACTGCGCGACCGCTACGCTCGCACGTTCGAATCCTGCCTCGGGCATGGATGTTTGTGATGTCCTTAGGTTAGTTAAGTTTAAGTAGTTCTAAGTCCTGGAGGACTGATGACCTCCGATGTTAAATCCTATAGTGCTCAGAGCCATTTGTACTATTTTTCATATCTCCATATCATAAACGCGGTGACATAAATGCAAAAGTTTCACTGAAAAAACAAGATAGAAATATGGATCCACTTGCTATGCAGACATTTAAAGACAGTTTCAGAAGGTACAGCTGGCTACAAATCCACTACTCGGGCATCTTAAATGACACGTATAATACGTTTCTATAAAACTTCATCAGCTTCTTTGATACTTCTTTTCCATTGAACTACTGCAGCAGAACTGCGTAGTAGTAAGTGAGAAGGAAACTAAAACTGTGTCTTAATATGTAGGACATTTACAGCCCAATTACAGAAACTCACTACGGACAATACTGGAAAGTGCTGAAGAGTATAATCATACAGACGAAAGTCTCCAACTACATCAGCAGATTAGGAAGTTCTCAGAACAACATGAAAACGGTGTGGACATGCAGCAGTAAACTGAACCGCACTTGGTACCGTATTATCACAAAGCACTGTTAGAAATCGGCTACTTTAAGGGAAGCTCCGAGGGAGAAGTGCTGTAGCGTGCATTTCACTTATCCCAGATCACCGACGTTTGCGATTTCAGTGGTGTCAAGCAAGAGCTCATTGGAAGGAAGAGTGGAGGTATATTGTGTTTTCTGGTGAAAGCTGGTTCTGCCACGGTGCCATTGTTGAACGTGTGTTGATTAGAAGGAGGCCAGTAGGAGGACTGTAAACAACATTCCTGCGTGCTGGAGTTATGGTGTGGGGTGCGATTTCACATGACAGCAGGGACACCCTGACTGCAAATTTGTACGTCACCTGGTGATTCGACTTGTTGTAGTGTCATTCGTGATCAGAATTACGGGGGGTGTTTTTCAACAGGATAACGCTCCCTCACGTACCGCTGTTGTAGCCCAACACGCTCTACAAAGTGTCGATATGTTGCCTTGGCCTCCTCGATCATCAGGGGACATCAGCGGACGACAACTCCAGAGTCATACACAAACAGCATTTACCGTCCCCGTACTGACCGATATTCTTGCCAACAGGCATGGAGCTCTATCCCACAAACTGACATCCAGCACGTGTACATCACAATGCACACACGTCTGCATGCTTGCATTCAATATTCGGAGTGTTGCACCGGTTATTGATACAAGCATTTGACATTTGCAATAGCTTATCTTGCGCTTACATTAACCTTTGGTCTTTCAATGTTAATCACTTGAATGTGTTACCTAGTCAAATGTTGTCCCGAAATTTCATTACCCACGTTAATTACTTTTTGGTGCTGCGATTTTTTCTCCTCAGTGTTTATTAGAACCAAGAATATTCGTAGGGGCTAACAGGCGTAATCGGATATTGCCTGGGCTAACTGTTAGGTCAATTTACTTAAAAAGTCCTAATACGAAATCATGCAAGGCGCTTGTTATCAGAAGTCATCAAGTACTGTCAGTGAAATCAGCGAGTGATTGGAACGTACAAATGTGCACTAAATAAAGCCGCGCGGTATAAAATCGAATACATATGGAAGGTACTCGAGAATTTCGATACGACTGCAGGTAAATGGTCTAGACATTTTCCTTAGCGAAGTGACAAAAGAACTAAATGTCACGTGTCGCCCTTTTGCGGATGGTTGTACGCGCCTACTCGATATGCGACAGGCATTCCACTTTGAACTACACCCCAATAAATAGTTTTTGAGGCTAAAATACCTACATTGTCACCGTCCTCTTATTGACAGTACGAAGACTGCGGATCGTGACAGGTACTCCCTCATTGTAAAACCTACTTCCTGTTTTGTTGCTTGGTAGGGACATCGTATTAATGAAAATATGTTTCATTGCCTGTAACAGTGTTGTTCATTATTGTGCCACTTTCCAACTTGAAGTATCTCCTAGCATCTCGAGACATTATGTGCAATCTAACTCTTTATCATAGGGGTTTATATCCAGAATTATGTAAGTTTCCTATCTCTGTTTCCAAGGAATGGCATGAAGTACAGCTGCAGATGAGTGAAAGAAGTCAGTCTGCTTCCGTACATCACAACAGGCTCTTAACAGTGCTCTTTGAAGAAGTTTTAATTAAGTGCGGAGTACCTTCGAGAATGAAGCCATTCTTCAGAAAATCTTGAAGCATGTTAATGTCATAAGGCAATATGGACGGTCATCTTTTGGGACTGGAAATTATTCCACAGCTCTGGTCTAAAACATCTCTCGAGAATAACTGTACTGCAACATCCTCGTTAAACTATTTTCTTCCACTGTCAGTAATTTTTAAAATTTATCAGTGACGTCTTGCACCTCATTTACAGTGAACGTCTACCGTCTTTTGCAGCAACGTCTGCATCTACACCTATAAATATACAACGCAAGACAGTATAACGGTGCATGTCGGGGGGTATTACGTATCGAAATTAGAGACTTTCCATACTATTCCATTCGAGTATGGAACGAGGAAAAAATAATTCTATTTCATAAGTAACATTTTTTGTTAAGAAAACGCCTTTAAGCGGTATATAAGAGAGGACTTCAAAAAGTAAGCTTAACATTATTATTGCAGGCCAAGTAACTTTCACTGAATTCTTCAGTACACTTCAAAGTGATACACATACATGACACCGTTTTTCAGAATAGTCTCGAAGGCCCTATAAACGACGGTCGGAACTGTCTACCGTTTGTTCCATTTCTCGAGAGTAGAAATCCGTACCTCCATAACGGAGCCACTCGAGAACCTCTGTCTGAACGTCCTCAACCTAGAAAAACCCCTTTCCTCAAAATTTTCTTTCAGCTTGTCGGACAGATGGAAATCGCGTGGCGCCTGATCCGGACTGCTTGGCGGATCTTTATCACCCACGTCTGTGCTGCCTAAGTCGAATTGTTGGAATTTTGTTCACAAGAATCGCGCTGCCTCGAGTACTTCAGCCAATCACGCCATTTCACTCAGGTACAGTGATACGCCTGTTATTTGCACCGCAGCAGAACTGTCTGTGTAGGATACCCGGAACATGTACGAGGTCGGTTCAGAAAATTCCGGAGATCATCAAAATTTTCCTACGATTTTCTTTGCAAATCTTCGTCATTTCAACGGGATTTCCGACTCTGGAAATAAAAAAAAGAGTACGCAAGGGCCAGGTCTGGAGAGTATGGAGGATGAGGGAGCACAGTGATTACGTTTTTTGTGCAATACTCGCGCACCAACAGGGATGAAAGTGCGGGTGGGTTATCGTGAAGTAAGAGCCATGAATTGTCTTGACCCATTTCATGCTGTTTCCTTCTCACATTTTCACGCAAGGGTCGCAACACGTCCCGATAGTATCATCCATTAACAGTTTGTCCCTGTTCATGATGAAATAATTCTTCAAAGTCAAAGAAAACTATCCTCCTGGCTTTGACATTCCACCCAACCTCACGAGCTTTTTTTGGTCTTGGAGAACCCTTCCCAACCATTTCTGAAGCTCGAACCTTGGTCTCAACATCGTAACCGTAGACCCACGTCTCATCACCAGTTACGGTCTCTTAAGGAATATCTCGTTCTTATTTGCGCAATGCAAAAGCTCTTCACAGACTGGGAGGCGAAGGTCTTTCTGGTATTGACTCATCAGCCGTAGGACGAGCTTGGCGGCAACGCCACGCATTCCAAGACGCTGTGTCAGGATTTCATGACATGATACAACTGAAATTTTACATTCTTCTACATTATCTCGGACATTGTGTCTCGATGTGCACGCACAACTTCGTTAAGTTCCTGACATTACAGTCGTCGGTAGTTGTCGAAGGAGTCCTGTACGAGGGTCATCTTCAACTTACGTCCGGCCATTTTTAGACTGTGTAACTCATGCGTAACACCGAGTACGGCTTAAGCACTCATCACCGTAGGCTTCCTGCATCATTTGGTGTGTCTCTGTAAAGGTATTCTTGCGTTTCACGTAAAATTTAAGGCAGACGCGTTGCTGTTCTAACTCTGCCATCTCGAAATTCGTAAACTGTATGACACAGCTTTCTACTTAATAGAGCACTGTGCAATAAGTGACGCTCTTACTGTCTTCTGACACTGCGCCAGTCTTGCTGCGCAATGTTCTTAGTGTGGCACTACATGTGTACCTACTTTTTGAAGTCCCTACGAATAATAATTTTGTTCTTCAATTCGGAGTTCGGGTACGAGCCAATCATCATAAAGCATTAATCACGTCCGATTAGCTGACACGAACACAGCTTATTAACTGTTAACCGTGGTATCCACACGCAAAGTACGATGCAGGCAAAGGCATTATTGTACAGTTCTCCTCGAATGTAATTTGCCCAACAGAGTTTAGCGAGGGCAACGTCTACTTTCTTCCCAAGATTCCAGTTTAAATGTCCTTAACATCTCAGTTACACTTACATATGTGCTGCTTTGACCTGTAATCCTTGGACCGCGCCCCGTAATTCGTTCGATGTCCGCTGCTGTGCTTACTTGAAAACGTCTCCCACCACTGGAGCATTGGTCGGACAATCATCCTGTGTGCTCTTTCTTTTACAGGTGCAAAGCATTTCCATGCACCTTCGCAACAAAGCTAAATTATCATTTAAGATCGCTATTTCACGTAGTTGTTCCGCTGATATCGCTTCTTACTATTAAGCATACATATCTAAGTGACGTGGCACAACACTGAAGTTTCCTACGATTATGTTAATCGAATAGTATGAGGTTGTTTCTTTTTGTCTTCAGTTTTACTATATATTCATTTCAGGAGATCTTGAGTTTATAACCAGAAGTCGTTTAGCATCTCCTTTTTATAACCCAGCGACTGTAGTTTCTTATAGACAAAAGTGTCATTAAGAACACTCAGTGCTGTTGGTCCTATCTCTTAAATCTTTCAAGTGTATTGAGAACGTAAACGGTCCTATCAGATTTCTATTGGGCGCACCATATATTACTTTCATACATGTCGAACATTTGCTGTCTGTTTTTGCTTACTTGGTTCTATGGTACAAAAATTTCTCAAGGTGGTGGATGTTTTTAAAGATAGTCCGTAAGATCCTATCTTTTCCATCAGTATGTAGTGTTGTACAGTGTTTAATGTGATGCGAAAGTATCCTACCTGTTACTCTTCAAAATGGTTCAAATGGCTCTGAGCACTATGGGACTTAAGATATATGGTCACCAGTCCCCTAGAACTTAGAACTACTTAAACGTAATTAACCTAAGGACACCACACAACACCCAGTCATCACGAGGCAGAGAAAATCCATGACCCCTACGGGGATCGAACCCGGGAACCCGGGCGTGGGAAGCGAGAACGCTACCGCACCACCACGAGCTGCGGACCTGTTTCTCTAAACGTATATTTGTCAGACATAATATGCGAAATAAAGAGAGTTGTGTTTCAAACAAGTGATTCACCCGGAATCTATATTTATTCCCTCAGAGATGCAATAACCGTAAAGTTCTTTTGTTCATCGTCACAGTGGGAGCTGATATTCGATCTAATTTAACCCTCGTTTCATTTAACAGAAAACTCTCCAATCAACATCATTGCTGATGCTCAGACTTGTAGCGATCATCGGGCCAGACTGTTGGATAATACAGCAGAACGCTTACAACATCGACGAGGAAACTTCAGTGTACTCTAGCACAGTCAAACGAAGTGAAAAAAAACATGTTCTCATAGTTGGGACACTTGGCTTGTAGAAATTTATGGCTCGATGTTTCAATAATTATATTATTTAGCACTTATGAACATTTATTTCTTTTAAAATTTTCGAACTTTAAATTATGCTTAGAAATTACAGTAACTTATTTACAAAACAAAAAAGTGAAGAATTTTAGATTCATTAAGTGGAAAACAAACACTTCGCAAGACGTGGTAGAGGGATAATTATGCGAGAATGCACCTTGAGAATACGTAGCTCGGAATTCTTCCGTGTTTAAAGTATGAGGGCCGCTAAGATTGTCATGCGGCGCTGCGTTGTCGGACTGAGATATCCCTCGCTCTGCGGGATCAATAAACGGTGCCGCGCCTCCTTGGAATTCAAGAAAGCTTTCCCGATGGAATAAAAACCGACGCTGCGCCCCAGGCCTCGATGACTCGAGCAAGCGTTCTCGCCGGACTCACCAAACCTACCACGCGTCCCACTAGGAAGCGTTGTAGAACTGGAGTCTGTGTGTGTACTGTCGGTAGATCTTCCTGACGATTAGCAGACGCTGCTGTTGTTTGTATGCAATTGGTAAACAAGGGATATTTCTGTGGAATTTGTCACGATGTGCAGAAAATCAGTCAAAAGTGCACCATCTGCGTGTACACATCGTCCCTCAAACCCTCAGAACATCCCTAGATATTCGATCTAAGGACGACAGCCGTGTAAAGAATAGCGCCTGGGACTTTGAATTGTTCCAGTTACAGTTTTCAGTCTTCGGATAAGACATTTACCTAAGCTATGATCCACTGATTACCGAACTTTTTTTCTGAAGAATGGCGCATTGAGAGATGTTTGGTAGGGATCAGCCTTGGGTTATGTGACGGCAAATCTGTACCCAGCTTTTTCGAACCATGACAAAAATATTTGCTTTTTGGGCAGGAAAATGATCATGCTGACAAAGAAAATAATACAAATCGTTCCTAGAGTGCGGTAAGTGTTGAGATGTCTGACATCTGCGCTAATTTTGCCGTCGACTGAGTCTAACGATATAATCACAAACCGGATTGAACAAACGCTGATCATCATCTCAACCGTTTCTCGTAAAACGTTCTGGTAAATATCACTCGCCAGGCATGCCCACCATGTGAGTACTACGCCATGAACCGTGTGTTATCTCACTATAAAATCCACATCCACTGCTGCACAGACAATCACGGCCTTGTATACAGGATATTACACTACTGGCCATTAAAATTGCTACACAACGAAGATGACGTGCTACAGACGCGAAATTTAACAGACAGGAAGAAGATGCTGTGATATGCAAATGATTAGCTTTTCAGAGCATTCACACAAGGTTGGCGCCTGTGGCGACACCTACAACGTGCTGACATGAGGAAAGTTTCCAACGGATTTCTCATAAACATACAGCTGTTGACCGGCTTTGCCTGGAGAAACGTTGTTGTGATGCCTCGTTTAAGGAGGAGAAATGCGTGCCATCACGTTTCCGACTTTGATAAATGTCGGATTGTAGCCTATCGCGATTGTGGTTTATCGTATGTCGACATTGCTGCTCGTGTTGGTGTTAGCAGAATATGGAATCGGTTGGTTCAGGAGGGTAATATGGAACGCCGTGCTGGATCCCAACGGCCTCGTATCATTAGCAGTCCAGATGACAGGCATCTTACCCGCCTGGCTGTAACGGATCGTGCAGCCACGTCTCGATCCATGAGTCAACAGATGCGGACGTTTGCAAGACAACAACCATCTGCACGAACAGTTCGACGACGTTTGCAGCAGCATGGAGTATTAGCTCGGAGACCATGGCTGCGGTTACCCTTAATGCTGCATCACAGGCAGGAGCGCCTGCGATGGTGTACTCAACGACGAACCTCTTTGCACAATATGGTGATGTACAAATTACATAAGTGCTGGATATATTTTGGAATATCTGAAAAATACAATCCTGCAACTTCGCAACAAATACGCGCGGATTTTCGACGGCAACAACATACCAAAAATACTTCGCCACAATGGAGGAATAAAAATCTAAAAAGGACGATAATGTAAAGTGTATCTTGAAAATCATGTGGACAGTCGTCTGATGATGAACTAGCCAGTTCGAAACCAGTAACGGCGTTATTTACCTAAATAAATAGCAGTATTAATAGTGGCTGGTTGCTGTCTTCTTCTTTGTAAGAATTAACCTACATTAGAAGAAAGGCATTCCTCATTAAACGTGCTTGCTAAGACTATCTGATTTTTGGGGATGATACATTATTAAAATTAACAATTGTAACTGCAAACATTTTCTGTCAGGTAGAATTAAGAGCCAGCACTCCTGAGGCAAAAAATAGAGAAACTTCCGGTAACTGTCATAACACCCACATTTGAAATGTACCCATTAATTTCAACTAAATACTTAGGGATTACAATTACAGATAACCTAAATTGGAACGATCACATAGATAATATTGTGGGTAGACCAAACCAAAGACTGCGATTCATTGGCAGAACACTTAGAAGGTGCAACAGGTCTACTGAGGAGACTGCTTACACCTCGCTTGTCCACCTTATTCTGGAGTATTGCTGTGCGGTGTGGGATCCGCATCAGGTGGGACTGACGGATGACATCGAAAAAGTACAAAGAACGGCGGCTCGTTTTCTATTATCGTGAAATAGGGGAGATGGTGTCACAGACATGATACGTGAATTGGAGAGGCAGTCATTAAGACAAAGGCGTTTTTCATTGCCACGGAATCTTCTCATGGAATTTCAATCACCAGTTTTCTCCTCCGATTGTGAAAACATTATGTTGGCACCCACCTACATAATAAAAGAAAACAGGACTCGCACAGAAAAATTGAAGTGCTCGTTTTTCCCGCGTGCCGTTCGAGAGTGGAACGGTAGAGAGACAGCTTGAAGGTGATTCATTGAATCCTCTGCCAGGCTCAAAAAAATGTAATAGTGAAAGGTTTTCTAGAAATATAAGTACATTTCATATAAAAGTCAGTTGTTGTTTATGGAAATGGCCTGCATTCGTATGTAGTTTACTTATATAAAGCACTGGACAGCGAGGTAAGACTGTGTCACCCTTGGCTCATTCAATAACTCTGGTATCCATCAAATTTTCTTTCTCTCTCTCTCTCTCTCTCTCTCTCTCTCTCTCTCTCTCTCTGTGTGTGTGTGTGTGTGTGTGTGTGTGGTTTCAGAATGAATTTAGTGGTGTATTTAAATGGTTACCAACTCTTGGTTACGGATGACATGCGGAACAACATCAACATGATTACTAGTAATAGATACGGAAAATTATTGAAATTTTTTGTCTTTACGTTATTAAAGACTGGATGTTCGTAACAGTTTTACTATGAATCTTGCAAATATATAAACGTTTATAATTCCCGTACGAATTTGAAATATTTATCTATGTATAAAACCTCTGATGTCAGATTCAGATAAGATTATTTCAGCGACTTCTATAAAAAAAAAATCGCAAACAGGTACTGAGAGATTTAGTCTATTTGGCCAGAAGTCCCTTATATTCAATGAAAGTATAAACAGAGGAACTGATGACCTACCGTTGAAAGGAACTGAAAACGAGTTCGTTTATTTTACGTCTTTACAAATGACCAAAAGAAGGTGCAGTTAATTTCGTTTTTACAACTGACTCTCAAGAGTGGAAATGGAAAATGAGGTCTGGAAAAAATAGGCAAGCAGCGGAGACACTCATAGGCTCGTTAGTATTATAATGCGACCCACACAGTGCACAGCCGTTAAACATCCCAACAGCCGGGCGCAGTTTGTTAAGGTCGGAAATTCGGCAAGGCGCGAAACGTCCATTTATTTACCTGCTTCCCTCAGACAGCGACGTAAAGCATAGAAAAAAAATAGAAACGACGTGTTTTCCACAAATGGTCAAAGTTTCAAATTTAAAAAGAGGTAGACAGACGAGAGGACGCTTTGTAAAGTGATAATACTCTGTCTGTAAACTTCGCGTATTATCGAAAAGAAGTAACTGTCAGTTTCAAGAGCTGCGCGTGGTTTAATGCAAAGACTTTTGAATAGCAAAGAGCGGCTAACACACTAAAGTGTACAAAGAGCAAGGAAACATCAGGCAGCGACCTCCGCATATCTTATCCGTGGTGCAGTATAAACGATTGAGGAAACCGTTCTAATAGTATGGGACATTATTTATGATCAGGCGTTGAGTAGTTATCGTTCATAAAGATGGAGCTGAATTCTATATGCCTGTATACTTCTTTGCATTTTTCTTCTTTTTTTAATTAGTTTACTGAAAATTATTTCCATCTTTACACCGAAAAAAAATGAATTCCGAAACGAAATTTAAATATTAGATGCAGTATAAGTTGTTTGCAACACTGATGAGAACTTCATAACGAAAAAGGATATCTCTTCAGTTAATTAAGACTTTTGTTCATAGCGGAACGAGAAGGCCGTGGCAGTCTTTTATCCATAATACATCTCTATGAAATCTATGGCTCCTATCTCATTCAGCGTGGTTAAAAAACTGCAGATGTAATGGAAAACTTTAATTTTTTCGCCGTAAATATTTTCGGCCAGAATCCCACCTCAGAAGACTACAACCGTATTTATATCGCTGTGTCACGGATATCCACCAAATGCTGCATGTGGCCCATTAAGTGGAAACACAAGATGTAAGCGCGTGTTACGTCCTCGGTATTCTGATAGTAAAACTAATTATGCACGATGAATGTAATAAACATCCTGTGTGCATTAGAACAGAATCGTGCTAAACTGCACAAACAAAACTGAACAGTGTGTGTGTGTGTGTGTGTGTGTGTGTGTGTGTGTGTGTGTGTGTGTGTGTGTGAGAGAGAGAGAGAGAGAGAGAGAGAGAGAGGAACAGAAGTTTTTGCAAACGGTTGGTCGTATCTTTTCAATGGGCTTTCAAAGACAAAATACCTTTCTTGTAAAAATCTTTTAAGCATCTACCAGAATTATAACATACACTTACTCTTCCGTAGTAAAAAATATATTTGAATGATTTTCTGTTGTCTGCCAAAATTATGACTGGACGCAGAGAAAAATATGGTCGGTATGGCAAAGATTCAAATCAATAGCATGATCATGTTTACCTACACAATATGAATGACTCCGTGATTGGTACAACTGTTGATTTTTATTTCAGTTTCATACCACTGTACAATTTCAGCTTTAGGCCAGTTTCAAATACCGGATTCATTTGTTACGTGTTAGCTCGTAAAATAGATGCAGCGGAAACACTGCTAGTTTAAAGGAATATAACAACACCTTCAAAGAGCTAACAAATACATCGAAGTACTGGAAAATGGACATAGGACAAGTAAAACTCACTTTATAAAGTATATCTTTCCAACAGCTGTTGCTATATGTCTTCACTGAGGACCTAGTTAAGATGCGTCTTCGTGAACGCGATCTGTTTGCATCAGAAACTTCCTAGATATCGTAACTTTAACAAAGCATAATAATCTCATCTTCTGTTATATCGTGAATTCGTATCTTACTATCTGACCAACATGACAGATAATGAAAAGCTTTCGGATTTCCAGGCGGGTACTTGCGCTGAGACGTCACAACGTTTCGCAAGGGGTCGTACGCGCCAAAGAAACTGGTATAGGCATGCGTATTCAAATACAGAGACACTGCGGTCGGCAACGCCTGTATAAGTCAACAAGTGACTGGCGCAGTTGTTAGATAGGCTATTGTTGCTACAATGGTAGGATATCAAGATTTAAGTGAGTTTGAATGTGGTATTATAATCGGCGCAAGAGCGATGGGGTGCAGTATCTCCGAGATAGCGATGAAGTGGGGATTTTCCCATACGACCATTTCACGAGTGTACCGTGATTCTCAGAAATCCGGTAGAACATCAAATATCCGACATCGCTGCGGCCGGAAAAAAGATCCCGCAAGAACTGGACCAACGACAACTGAAGAGAATCGTTCAACGTGACGGAAGTGCAACCCTTCCGCAAACTGCTGCAGATTTCAGTGATGGGCCATCAACAAGTGTCAGTGTGCGAACCACTCAACAAAACATCATCGACAAGGACTTTCGGAGCCGAAGGCCCACTCGTGTATCCTTGATGACTGCACGACACAAAGCTTTTCGCCTCCCCTTGGCCCGTCAACACCGGCATTGGACTGGTGATGACTGGAAACATGTTGCCTAGTGGGACGTGTCTCGAATCAAATCGCACCGAGCGGATGGTAGTGTACGGTTAGGGATACAACCCCATGAATCCGTGGACCTTGTATGTCAGCAGGGGATTGTTCAAGCTGGTGTGGGAGTGTGCAATTTGAGTAATATGGGACCCTTGACACGTGTAAATACGACTCTGACAGGTGATATGTAGCTAAGCATCCTGTCTGATCACCTGCATCCATTCGTGTCCATTGTGCATTCCGACGGACTTGGGAAATTCCAGCAGGACAATGCGACACCCCACACCCCACTTCCAGAATTGCTACAGCGTAGCTCCAGGAATATTATTCTGAGTTTAAACACTTCCGCTGGCCACCGAACTCCCCAGACTTGAACATTACTGAGCATATCTGGGATGTCTTGCAGCGTGCTGTACAGAAGAGATCTCCACCCCCTCGTACTCTTACGGTTTTATGGACAGCCCTGCAGGATGGATGGTATAAATTCCCTCTAGCACTACTTCAGACACAGTCGAGTCCATGCCACGTCGTGTTGCGGCACTTCTGCGTGCTCGCGGGGGTCCTACACGTTATTTAGCAGCTGTACCAGTTTCTTTGTCTCTTCAGTGTATGAAGTAGTGTCTAGATATTGCTGATGTCCGTATATTTATTTCGAAACTTCGTCAGAATATGATGATCATGACTCTTGTTCAAACGTCGCTGTATCTCAATACTGCCACCCGTCTGCCAGCCGGATACGCTTCCATGAACAGTCGCACATACACAGATCCTGACAGATTTTCCCACATAATCTTCACTCGTTGCAAGTAAACGCTGGGATATACTTTAGCAAGGCCACTGCCGATTAGGATCATCAAAATTCAACATAGGAAAAGCTTATGACAAGACGAATGATTCTAAAAATTATACATTTGAGAAGTGTTGCACAAAACTCTACTGGAGGGGTCATCCCAGCATGATATACAGGTGTACGACAAAAGTGTGGAAAGAGCGCGGGAAATGCATGCTTGAATATAAATGAAAATGCGAGCCGAGTCTGCAGTTTGTGCTGTTGTACTTGACCACGAAACGGCACCTGTGCAATGTCCTCAACAAGTTACAAATGCCGATGGTTCTCAGAACAGTATTTTGAGCAGTTACAAGTGCTACGTCGGAGCTAAGTGAAAATGACTTACAGGTTCGTGGCGCCTTCCATCGGTAATGCTGGAATTCAGTATGGTGTTGGCCCACCCTTAACCTTGATGACAGCTTCCATTTTCGCAGGCGTACTTTCAGTCAGGTTTCTTGGGGAATGGAAGACCATTCTTCACGGAGTGCTTCACTGAGGAGAGGTATCGATGTCGGTCGGTGAGGCTGGGCACGAAGTCGGCGATCGAAAACATCCCAAAGGTGTTCTATAGGATTCAGGTCAGGAATCTGTGCAGGTCAGCCCATTACAGGGATGTTATTGTCGTGTAACCACTTCGCCACAGGCCGTACATTATGAACAGGTGCTCGATCGTGTTGAAAGATGCAATCGCCATCCCCGAATTGCTCTTGAACAGTGGGATGCAAGAAGGTGTTTGAAACATCAATGTATGGCTGTGCTGTGATGGTGCCACGCAAAACAACAAGGGGTGCCAGCCCCCTCCATGAAAAACACCATCACACCATGACACCACCGCTTCCGAATTTTGCTATTGGCACTAAACAAATTGGCAGATTGTGTTCACCTGGCATTCGCCATACCCACATCCCGCCATCAGATCGCCCCATTATGTACCGCGATTCGTCACTCCACATAACATTTTTCCACTGTTCAGTCGCTCAATGTTTACGCTCCTTACACCAAGCGAGGCGTCGTTTGGCATTTACCGACGTGATGTGTGGCTTATGAGCAGCCGCTCGACCATGAAATCCAAGTTTTATCTCCTCCCACCTAACTGTCATAGTACTTGCAGTGGATCCTGATGCAGTCTAAAATTACTGTGTGATTTTCTGGATAGATGTCTGCCTATTACACATTACGATCCTCTTCAACTGTCGGTGGTGTCTATCAGTCAACAGACGAGGTCGGCCTGTTCACTTTTGTGCTGTACGTGTCCCTTCACGTTTCCACTTCACTATCACATTGGAAACAGTGGACCTAGGGATGTTTAGTAGTGTGGAAATCTCGCGTACAGACGTATGACACAAGTGACACCCAGTCACCTGACCACGTTCGAAGTCCGTGAGTTCCGCGGAGCGCCCCATTCTGCTCTCTCACGATGTCTAATGACTACTGAGGTCGCTGATATGGAATACCTGGTAGTAGGTGGCAGCACAGTGCACCTAATATGAAAAACGTATATTTTTGGGGGTGTCCGGATACTTTTGATCACACAGTGTATGTCACCTTGATGCCCAGGACGAATCCTACAAGCCATCGTCTTCTTTTATTCAGGTCGTACCATACACTTCTTTTCTCCACTTTTCGTTTCTGTACGTCTTTATAAGCTATTCTGTATCCATCTAATGTTCAGCATTCTTGCCGGCGCGTGTGGCCGAGCGGTTCTAGGCGCTTCAGTCTGGAACCACGCGACCGCTACGGTCGCAGGTTCGAACCTGCCTCGGGCATGGATGTGTGTGATGTCCTTAGGTTAGTTAGGTTTAAGTAGTTCTAAGTTCTAGGGGACTGATGACCTCAGATGTTAAGTCCCATAGTGCTCAGAGCCATTTGAACCATTTTCTTCAGCATTCTTTCGTAGCATCATATTTCAAAAATTTGTTATATTCTTGTCAGAACTGTATGTTTCACACATACACAAGGTTACAGTCATGAAAAACACCTTAGGAAAATGCCCCCTAACGTTTAAAGTTGTACTCGGGGTAAACAAATTTTTTTGAGTTATTTTGTTGCCCTAGTAGCTAAACTTATCCTCTAATTTTAGTGTCTTATTTCCTAACCTTGTTTCCGCAGCATCGCTTAATGTGAAACGACTGCAATGCATTACCCTGGTTTTACTTTTCTTGGTATTCATCTTGTTGCATCGGTTAAAGACATTATCAATTCCATTCAATTGGTCGCCCAAGTCCTTTGCCATCTCTGGTTGAATGACATCGGTGTACCGTGAATTTATTATTTCTTCTCCCTGAACTTTAAACTCCCTTTCAAAATTTGTCCATGGTTTCCTTTACAACTTTCTGTATGTAAAAACGGGGTAACATTGGAAGAGTCTACATCTGTGTTTCACTCCCATCTCAACCGCTGCTCCCCTTTCATGTATTTCAACTTTTGTAACTGCGGTCTGGTTTCTGTACAAGCTGAAGGTACCTTCTTCTCCCTGTGTTTTATCCGTGGTATCTCCAAAATTTCGGATTTCCTAAATGCTTCCAGTTCAGTTTACTTTACCTGATAACTTGTAATAACACGAAATATATGTGCGGATCTGTGAACAGACGTTCATATTGGTGTATTCTTGTAAATCATCACAACTACGAGTGTCCTATTGTTAAATATAACGTAAATGTTTAAATTTTTTCTGAGGTGTTTTGGTATCAGCGACACGCTCGCAGTACATCGGCACTTTCGGCGAAAAGTTGCTACCAATAATGAGACTCTGCGTTCGGGAGGCGGAACTTAAAATTGAGGCGCGATGTGCGCATGCGCGCAGCTGGAGCCGGAGGTCAGCAAATTGGCGGCGCCGGCGATCGCCGCGGTCAATACGAGTCGCTGCCACTGGGCGCCGTCCTCATCTCACAGCAAAGCGCGCCGCAGCCCCGATTTCCCTCACGGCTTCATCACTCGTCTCCCCCCCCCCCTCCCGCTAACGTACGAGTTCCCTTCATTGCTGCGGGAACCTCCATAGACACAGGACTGGGGGTGAAACCGAGATCGTAATTGTCAGCTCTTTAAACGCCGGAAGGAGGACATGAACTGTTTTAAATCAATGATTTCTACACTGTCTGATTCATAGAATGCGAATACTTATTAGTGGACGTTAATACGAGGCATGGCCACACTATGCCTTTATGACGGCTTGAATTGTGCTGAGGACACTCTCAGTGAGGTATCTGAATGTCTGTGGACGAGTGGCAGCCCATTCTTCCTCAAGAGCTGAAACCAGAGAGAGTAATGATGTTGGGTGCTGGGGTCTGGAGCTAAGTCCGTGTTCTAACTCATCCCAAAGGTGTTCCATTGGGTTCAGTTTGGGACTCTAGACAGGACAGTCCATTTTAGTAATGTTGTTGTTTACAAAACATTGCCGCATATGTACTGTTTTGACAGGGTGCATTGTCAAGCTGGTACGAACAGTAATCGTCACCGACCTGTTCATCTGCTGTACGCAGTACATAGTACTGTGAAATGTGTTCGTACCTTCCGCATTTAGCATCTTCTGAGGCAACAAAAGGTCCATATCGCAACCACGAAAGACACTCTCATACCGCAACAGTGCCTCCTGCACTCAACGCTGTTGGCACTACATGTGATCGCAGGTTAAGATTTCCCCAGGCATTCACCAAACACAAACCCTTCTATCGGATTACCGAAGGGCGTAGCGTGATTCACCACTCCAAATCACTCATTTCCAGCCATGTACTGTTTAATGGGCTTGTTCTTCGCAACACCTCAAGCGTCGCTTAGCACTGACTACTAAATCGTGTGGCTTTTGAAGAGCTGCTCGAACACTGTACTGGTTTGATGCAGCTCTCCATGCTACTCTATCCTGTGCAGCTTCTTCATCTCCCAGTACCTACTGCAACCTACATCCTTCTGAATCTGCTTAGTGTATTCATCTCTTGGTCTCCCTCTACGATTTTTACCTTCCGTGCTGCCCTCCAGTACTAAATTGGTGATCCCTTGATGCCTCAGAATATGTCCCACCAACCGGTCCCTTCTTCTAGTCAAGTTGTGCCACAAACTCCTCTTCTCCCCAATTCTATTCAATACCTCCTCATTAGTTATGTGATCTACCCATCTAATCTTCAGCATCCTTCTGTAGCACCACATTACGAAAGCTTCTCTTCTCTTTTTGTCTAAACTATTTATCGTCCACGTTTCATTTCCATACATGGCAACACTCCATACAAATACCTTCAGAAAAGACTTCCTAACACCTAAACCTATACACGATGTTAACAAATTTCTCTTCTTCAAAAACGCCTTCCTTGCCATTGTCAGTCTACATTTTATATCCTCACTACTTCGACCATCATCAGTTATTTTGCTCCCTAAATAGCAAAGCTCATTTACTACTTTAAACGTCTCATTTCCTAATCTAATTCCCTCAGCATCACCCGATTTAATTCGACTACATTCCATTATCCTCGTTTTGCTTTTGTTGATGTTCATCTTATAGCCTTTCAAGACACTGTCCATACCGTTCAACTGCTCTTCCAGGTCCTTTGCTGTCTCTGACAGAATTACAATGTCATCGGTGAACCTTTAAGTTTTTATTTCTTCTCCATGGATTTTAATACATACTCCAAATTTTTCTTTTGTTTCCTTTACTGCTTGCTCAAAATATAGATTGAATAACATCGAGGAGAGGCTACAACCCTGTCTCACTCCCTTCCCAAGCACTGCTTCCCTTTCATGCCCCTCGACTCTTATAACTGTCATCTGGTTTCTGTACAAATTGTAAATAGCCTTTCGCTCTCTGGCAGTACTTTGAAACTCACGAGTGATTCTTTCCACTGACTACCACCCTCCACAAATCCGTCGGTCCCAATCCGTCAGTATATGAGATCATCCTTCTCTTGCTTTAACTCTAGTTGTTCCTTCACTTTTCCAGTTCAGATCACCCCAACAGTGTACTTGGGCAGCTTCAGAAGAGTCGAAATATTAATGATTGACTTGTTACCCAGGCGACATCCATGACTAGTCAATGTTCGAATTCACTGTGCCCCCATGCCTTACCCATTCTGCTGTTACTGCCTTTCTGGTGACTACACAATACAATTCTGTCTCTGGAGAGTCGGTCTCTCGTGTTATGTAGTGGTCGATGCCGCATTACATATGGGTATGTCTATACTTTTGATTAGATAGTGTATGTGTATTACTCAAGAAATCTGTTGACGATGCCCTGTATGTAAAATGAGGAGTGAGTTTGCAAAGTAAAGTAGTAACACTGCAGCAAGAAAAAGTTTCTTAATTCGTTAACGAATATTTACGTATTTATTGCAGAAGATAGGATACCAAACAACTTTTTATTTTGGGTGTCTTAGCGGTTTCCAGTCAGTTTTACAGTAACATTATTAATTGATTATCTTTACTAATCATCTCAATCTTTATTCTCTTCTGTCATAGAAGTAAACAATGCCATTGGAGTTTTAGTTCCGCCAGATATGCTGGTACATGCGAAACTAACCAACATTTGTCTGCCTAAAGCTGCAACACCGAGTTGCTGCTAAGCGTAGTGAAGCCTATTGCAGTTCATACTAGAAATATGCTCCATACAATTTCCATCATTTGAGATCAGTGAATCCGATGAGCCCTAGGGTACAAAGGCTTATTTATACGGGGTGTGTCAAATCTTTTGGGTCAAATTGAACAGGCGATAGTGGGTCCTCAACCGATTATATTGAGATAGAGACTCAATGGTCGGAAATGGATACTGAATAGCATTTTGGACATGCACAGCATACACCGTATAACAACAAAGTAGCGCATAGTAGCTGTTCAAAGTGACGACCGCTAATCTCAATACATGCACTGCAATGGCGCATGAAATTCTGCCGCACTCTCTCAAAACTCTCTGGTGTCTATCGGACCAGTAGACAGGCAGCTTGAACCCTAGGAGGCAGGTATCTGCCGTTTCTTACACCAACATCTTGACGCAACGCCGGTGCAAAATGTGTTGTGGTTGGCAGGAGAGCCAACCCGTATATCTAAAGGAGGCCGAAATGCACGCGTTTTAGCTCACGCAGGCTGGCGTGAGGTCTGGAACATGACAAGGGAATTAGAATTGAGAAAAACGGAAGTAGCTGGTGGAATACTTAACTTTAATCCATTAATGACGAACGTCGCTCTTTATGGTACATGATTCACAATATCAATAGTACGGATACTGGCGCCTTGCTAGGTCGTAGCAAATAACGTAGCTGAAGGCTATGCTAACTATCGTCTCGGCAAATGAGAGCGTAGAAGTCAGTGAACCATCGCTAGCAAAGTCGGCTGTACAACTGGGGCGAGTGCTAGGAAGTCTCTCTAGACCTGCCGTGTGGCGGCGCTCGGTCTGCAATCACTGATAGTGGCGACACGCGGGTCCGACGTATACTACCGGACCGCGGCCGATTTAACGGCTACCACCTAGCAAGTGTGGTGTCTGGCGGTGACACCACAAAATGTCCAATAGTGTGAGGTACAGTGACCTCGCTGGCCGTGGGACACCACCTCCCCTTCCAGTCCACCGATGAGCGTACATGTCGTTCAAGTGCTCACAGGCTTCAACATCAAAGTGAGCTGGTGCACCATCACGTTGGAACCACACCCTTTTGCGTACAACAACGGGTACAGTTTCCCAGAACTATGGCTGCACATGTCGCAGGAACACCAGCTAACGTGGACCAGTCAAACGGGGAGCAGCAAATGAGGTCCCAATAAGTGATCTTGGACAATGCCCGCCCGTAAGTTGAGAGAGAATCGTTGCTGGTCGCCACCGATGTGGATGAAGTGGGGATTGTCCTTACTTCAGACATGACTGTTGTGGCTGTTGAAACTACCATCAAGGGTGAATGAGGCTTCATTCGTAAACAATACAAAGTGTGTGAAGTTCGGCACTACAGCATTACGGTGGATAACCCATTGAAAGAAGTGAACGCGGGGCTCAAAATCCGTTGGTCCCAGTCTTGTACACGTTCTTTGTTAAAGAGGTGTAATACGTGTTACACCAGTACTCTCCACACTGTATCCTTTGCTGTGTGCGTTTAACGGGCAAGTTGACGGGTAAGTATTGCTGGGTGGTCGGCCACACGATCCATCACCATCTCCTCAATGTTGGTGTTCAGACATGTCTCTGGCGGGAACCTTGGCCGGCTCTCTGTAGCACGAATCACCCGTCTTTCGTAAGTTAGTATTCACGGAGATAAACAACTTCCAATTAGGATAACACCAGTTGGGAAAGCGTTATCTGTACATTCGTTCTGCCTTACAGGGAGGCAACCTCCTGCACCGTACTTTAAATGCATGTCTGACAACTCTCGTGACGAGTAACGTTCCATCTTTGACAACATGGACACATAGTCATCTGTTGATGCAATGCACAATTGACACCAGGGATAGGGGCTTGTGTTCAAAATTCAAATGGCTCCGAGCACTATGGGACTTAACATCGCAGGTCATCAGTCCCCTAGAACTCAGAACTACTTAAACCTAACTAATCTAAGGACATTACACACATCCATGCCCGAGACAGAATTCGAACATTTGACCGTAGGGGTCGCGCGGTTCCAGACTGAAGCGCCTAGAACCGCTCGGCCACTAACGGCCGGCGGGGGCTTGTGTTGACACTGGTTAATGTGTTGGGGCGATGCATGTAGTCATCACAGGATACACATGCTATGAGCTAAGTTGTGTGCAGCATATCTGTTTCGCGGTCAGAGGTGTAAGCTGTTTATCTCCCACTGTCTGTTCCAGAGTACAACAGACGCCCTGAATCTTTGCGGCAGTGCGGCAGAACTACATGCGCTGTTGTGTTACATGGATTGACATTGGTGGTCGTCGCTTTGAACAATTCCTACGAGCTACTTTGTTATTATGCTTTGTACGCTGTATATGTCCGTAACACAATAAATATGCGTTTGCGATCATTCGTTAACTATGTCAATATAATCGGTTGTCGACCCACTGTCATCTGTTTCAATTTCAACCAAAAGATTTGAGACACTCTCTATTGACCGGGTTTGAGTGCGTTAGAAAGCTGTGAGTAGAACATGAGGGGAGAAGACAGCAGCTGGAATCTAAACTTGCAGTAATATCAGTTACGGCACTCATAATGTACAAAATGATGCTGACATGTAATACGAAGCTGATGGACTAATGAGCCTTGTACATATAATACCATACACTGTGATGCACCGCAATATCATTGTCCAATGGAGAAGTTTCTATAGACAACTTATGTGCTTTGATCACGAATCTTTCTCTTTCCCTAGAAACTGAATAACAGCGAGGTGGCCCAGGTTTGAGCATTGATATCAGTGACAAGAGAGTGGTGGAGAACTACCCTATCTTTCTTCGGACTATGTACCACACTTCAATACTTGCACGTGCTTATTTCGTATCCACAGCTAACCACAACACATCTAAAAAGTATCTAGCACTGCTGGACTATCTGAAGTGCCAGACTCTGCAAATGTGCTATGGAATTTCGTCTTTTGTGCCTGCAAACACGTTTCTCTTGGTGGCAAAATGAATTTCTCTTCGCTTCAACAGACAAAATGCAAAGAAATTTTATTTTTCAAAATCAAACAGATACTATCTGCTCACTGGTGAAATGTGCGAAATGTTCTCCCAGATCGACGAGTTAGAAAGTACACATAGAAGACAGCGGCAGATTCACAGACGTTGCGAACGCTGGAGACATTTGTGAAATGAAACAAATTGTAGTCCTCCGGTTCTTCTTTAGCTGTCAGTGAATCATCAAAACAATCTAGCAAAATACATTTCAGCAAAAGTGTTACGTGGTCCTGATATGTCGTGCTGGTGTTTGCTATTGTAACTGATTCTATATCGATCGGAAGGTCACCGCCGACGTTGTTTATGAACATACACGCAAATACCACGAGGGCGAGCACTATCAGGGACGCATTAGACACGTCTGTGGACCAGTAGAGCGCGCATCCACCATGCCACGAAGCACACTCACGACCAATGATTGGGTCCGGACAATCACGTTACGCGCAGAAGGCTTGTCAACCAGGGCAGTTGCTCGACGTGTGCACCGTAGTCAAACTGATGTGGTGCCGACATGTAATCGGTTCCAATTGGCAGGTAGTGTTGAGGACTTACATGGCACAGGTTGCCGATGTTCGACAGGTGCATTGGATGATCGACATCTACGACTTCTGAGTCGAAGTAATCAAGGGCTAGGCGCTCTAGTACTGAAGTAGAGCTCAGAAGAGGCTACAGGACGTTATGTATCGCATCACGCTGTTACGGAGAAGGTTGCATGTCGCGAATCTTAATTCCACACGAACAAAGCGAGTATCATGTCGTACACCACAACACCATGGTTTCCATTACAGATGGGCAAGAAATCATGCAGGACGAATGGCTCAGGATTGACGTAGGATGTTGTTTACGGACGAAACTCGAATTTATTTTTGCCTCGATAATCACAGGCAATGTGTCTAGAGTCAAACCGGTAATATCGAAAGGCTCCAACGATATGTCCCACACTTGAAACAAGGTAGTGATGGAGTTATATTATTGGATGGCACTAGATGGGGCCACCGCAAACCTCTCACGGTTGTTGAGGGCAATCTCATTTCTCGACGGTACAGCGACGAGATTCTGCAACCAATAGTGCGACCGTATCGCCAATATTTTGGTGACTATTTCATCTCGGTGAATGATATTCACTTGTCCATCGTACTGTTGTCGTGAACACGTTTCTTCACCATTCTAAGATCACCAGAATGGAGTGGGCTGCCTGATTCCCGAACATTAACCAAATGAAACACGTGTGGATTCGATTGAAACGAACTGTTCTTGGACGTCGACGACGACCCCGTAAACCTGTGCCACCTGCACAGAATTGCCATCGAACAGTGAGAAAATTTGGACCAGGGCTGGCTTGACGATTTCATCGATGGTGTCCCATGACGGATTGGAGCCTGCATCCGAGTAAGGGGACGTTCCACCACGTATTGACGTTGCCCAGGAGTGCTGTGAACTCCCCCCCCCCCCCCCTCTTCGCGCTCCCCTTTTGGGAAACAGACGGTATTGTCCTTAAACAGATGTTTGTTTTTTGACTTATAAATCTGAACACATCGGAAATGAATATATAGGCGTGCCTCAAAGCCTATATGTTTTCCGTTACATGAAATTCGAAATAAAGGTGTGATGCAAAGCTTTTGTTTATCTCTGTGTGTGTGTGTGTGTGTGTGTGTGTGTGTGTGTGCAATATCGGCGGACGAGGAGGTAATTTGAGACAGAGCATCAGCTGCGATTGGCGAAGGAAGGGAAAAGAAGCCATTTCTTCTTTAAAGGAACTATCTCCGCATTTGCCTTAAGCGATTTATGGAAACCAAAAAGTATCTGTAAGAATTTACTCAGGGTGTATTCAAATCTATATAGGCGGATAAAAAAATGTAAACGGGATAAGGAACTTTTTCTGTTCACGAATTATGAAAGAAAGACGCAACTGAGAAGCGCATAGATATTAGCAGGTGATCGTCGACGTTTGCGGAGGCCATGAAACACTGTACATAACAGACGGACAGCCAGACAGTCGGAAAACGAATGACAAAAAAATTAAAATTATAAATTATCAATTTTCGGATTTTTCCTGCATTTTTATCGTGGAACCTTGCTTTCTGCCAAATTTCATGATTTTAGGTCAATGGGAGTACCATATAGATTTTGATGAGTAAGTTTGCGAGTATCAAAATATGTGATATAGGTGGCCTATCTTTTGATTGCATAGGCGTAAAAGCTTAATTGTTTTGCATCGCCAAGCGACCATTTACTTTAGTATGTGAAATAAATTTCAACTTGATACGTCCACTTGTTCATAAGAAAAAAAAGGGCTTTTAACAGTCGGACTGATAGACAAACAGCCGACAAAGTAAACCTACAACGGTTCCGTTTTTATCGAGTGACATACGGAACCCCCAAAACACGTCAGGAACTCAAGGCCGCGCGGGATTAGCCGAGCGGTCTAGGGGCGCTGCAGTCATGGACTGTGCGGCTGGTCTCCGCGGAGGTTCGAGTCTTCCCTCGGGCGTGGGTGTATGTGTTTGTCCTTAGGATAATTTAAGGTAAGTAGTGTGTAAGCTTAGGGACTGATGACCTTAGCAGTTAAGTCCCATAAGATTACACACACATTTGAACATTTTTGAACTCAGGAAGCAACATCCAAGACTGCTGAGAAAAGTTCGTATATTGATTAAAATAATAATAATAATAATAAAAGAAAGAAATAAAAAGAAACTGTGCCCGTACAAATGCTAGGGATACGTCCCGGACGGGGATGCGTATCTTTAATAGCAAGTACTTTGTAGTTATTGCTGCTGTAAGTATATTTGGCTTTAAGGGCTACTGGACGGCGCAAACACTGTCGATGCTGCGTTTGTTTCGTATCGCCAGCAAGACGATGTAATTAGCTGCATTCACAGGTCACTGTGACGTCCAGAAAGCTGTTCATTAAACCGGCCGTGCGCACACATTAGTCGAGCTAACAAGGTGCAGCGTTTACTGCCGGCGCCGCCGCTGTGCATGTGATACGAGGGCTGTTGATTAATCTAGCGTGCCGCTGCTTCGTGACTCGCCGTCTCACACTACGTGGCCGCGGGAGGTGAAAATTTCAGCGCAAGAAGGGCCAAGTCCAATCCCGACGATTTGCAGCTCTTCTTTGTACAAGAATTTGAAAATGTCTGCGTTACCTACATGCACTCCCTCGGACAGTTAAAGATAATAACTGTATGAAACTATTGTGACAAGTTAAAGCTGTGTCGCCAATGAATATTTCGCCGGACACTTCTAGAAACATAATGCTACATTAACGCAGTGTGATTGACCGAAAATCGGACCCTGAACCGTGCGTCTTCACCAATGCTCTTACCGAATGAGCTCTGTTTTTGGCGGATGGGATGGGTGTGAGGGAGGGAGTGGAAGAGGTTAGGAGCTCCTACTTCGTCTTCAGCTTTGCCTTAAACTCGACATAATTGTCTTCTTCAAAGTCAGCCAAAACTAAGGAAATTTTCATATTTCCAATTTTTGCCCATGACAGATAAAACTGACGGATTTTTTTGTAAACTAAGTATGTGAAAAAGTAAAATTCTTCTTGGGGAAAAAAATTCCTCAAGGAAAACAGTCTTCTTGGAAATTAAGGATTTGTCATTATGCCGTCTGCTATGATCACGAAAGGAATGTAGATACCAAATAGCTTAGAGCCGGTGAGAGTAACAGAATAATTGACAGATATAACGAAGTTTTACAGAACAGCCCTTCTTGTCTACATCGCACTAAAATAAACAAATTAACTTCTTGCTTGGCTTTGTAAACTGAAGAGCCAAAGAAACTGGTAAACCTGCCTACCATCATGTAGAGCCCCAGTGGGCAAGCGGATGTGCCGCAACATGACGTGGATCTACTCGAGTAATGTTTGAAGTAGTGCTGGAAGGAACTGGCCCCATGAATCCTGAAGGGCTGTCCATAAATTTGTAAGAGTACGAGGGGGTGGAGCTCTCTTCTGAACAGCACGTTGCAAGACATCCCAAATACGCTCAATAATGTTCACGTCTGAGGAGTTTGGTAGCCAGCGGCAGTGTTTAAACTCAGAAGAGTGTTCCTGGAACCATTCTGTAGCAATTCTGGACGTGTGGGGTGTCGCATTGTCCTGCTGGAATTGCCCAAGTCCGTCGATATGCACAATGGACACGACTGGATGTAGGTGATCACACAGAATGCTTAGCTACGTGTCACCTGTTAGAGTCGTATCTAGACGTATCAGGTGTCGCATATCAATCCAACTGCACACGACCCACACCATTACAGAGCCTCCACCATCTTGAATAGTCCCCTGCTGACATGCAGGGTTCATTGATTCATGAGGTTGTCTCCATACCCATTAACGTACATCCGCTCGATACAATTTCAAACGAGACTCGTCCGGCCAGGCAACATGTTTCTAGTCATAAACAGTCCAATGCCGGTGATGACGGGCCCAAGAGAGGCGTAAAGCTTTCTGTTGTGCAGTCATCAACGGTACACGAGTGGGCCTTCGGCTCCGAAAGCCCATATCGAAGATGTTTCGTTGCATGTTTCTCACGCTGATACTTGTTGATGGTCCAGCACTGAAATCTACAGAAGTTTGCGGAAAGGTTGCACTTCTGTCACTTTGAACGATTTTCATCAGTCGTCGTTGGTCGTGTACCTGCAGGATCTCTTTCCGGCCGCAGCGATGTCGGAGATTTGATCTTTTACCGGATTTCTGATACTCATGGTACACTCGTGGAATGGTCGTACGGGTAAGTCCCCACTTCATTGCTACCTCGGAGATGGTGTGTCCCATCGTTCGTGCGCCGACTGTAACACCACGTTCAAACTCACTTAAATCTTTGTAACCTGCCATTGTAACAGCAGTAACCGATCCAATAACGGGGCCAGACACTTCTGCGTGCTCACGGGGACGTTACGCGATATTAGGCAGGTGTATCAGTTTCTTTGGCTCTTCAGTGTATGATGTTCGTGTCGCGTGTGCCATTATTTTTCACCGTCGAACGATACAGAGACCTACTGACCAATAACGTTTCCCCGTTTATTTTCTTGCAGCATTGCACAGGTTCTCTGCATCTTCAGCAAGGGAACGCACCAGGTCCTCGCCTCCGAACTGTGTGAGAATAGTTTCAGGTAGAGCCCGTGGAAATCTGCCTTTTATACCAGTATTGTATAAGCCAGTTGCGGACGCAGCGTCAAGTGACCGCCGATATGCCTTATTATGAGCATTTATTTCTTTGGTTTTTTCGTTGTAATTAAAATGATATGTTGCCTTAATCTTGCAGGAATGTCTACTTCAAAACGTTCCGTAGTGACAGTGCACATCTTATACTACCTGCTATTGGAGTTTATTAAGCATCTCCTTTATCTAACCTCATACTTGTCCCTCACCAATGAGAAATACTCAGGGACACTCTGTAGCTCGCCATGTCACGTGGCATCATTTGTATTGAGAACTTCTGCCATGCTATGGAGCGAGATGTGCAGAATGTGCTTCGGTTTCACCTCCGAAAGGTCTCTGTGAGGTATTTGAGAAGCAATGGATTAGGATGCTCCCCATTTTCCATGTTTCCTCGAGGGCACATGCTATGACACGTAGCGAGGTCAGCAGGGTGAAAGAAGTGCTCTGAACACATCTTGAGAATACATCAAAATGTTATTACTGATATCATGTATATGGCTAATGTGCCCTTGCTCCTTTCAGGTCGTTGTTAGAGTGCTATCAATGTTTTGTTTTTATCGCTTGGAATCGGTGACCAAAGTTATTGATTTTTCTCGCAGAAATTCAGATAGGAATTGTTCATGTAGTTTTAAAACAGCTCTAGCATCAGATGCTGCAGTTGAGCTGATGATTTAAGCAAGCAGCACTTTTGCCGCAGAATAATTCAACAGATGGCTACGCGTTTGTAATTTATATAAATTATGACCCTGAGAAGCTAACCACTGATGAAAAGTAATTCCTAATAGTACATAAGTATGCTGAGCGTAAACGTCGTTATGGTAAGAGAGGAAAGTACTAATAAATGTGGGTAGAAAAAGTTGTGGAGTGCCTGTAGCCGATACCAAGAATGCATGCAAAGAGGCAGCGTAACAGTGGGAGACAAAAACAGATATCGCCGGACTAACGATAAAGCTTAGGTGGAATATTTTCGTAAATATACTCACCTAACTGAGGAAGGCTAGACTATCTGGCTAGTTCCTTCATTTCGCGGAATTACATTATCGACCTAATGCTGCCACTATGAATGAAGCTACATTGAATCACGTAGAAGAGACAACGAAGGTCTAAGTTTAGGCGATGATATAGTCGAAAATGCCACTCATGCATGTCTTCTTCGTTTCTGAAATTTAATACTGCTGAGTGAAATTATAAAGCTCACTGGGTCACAGATATTGTAGTAAAAACTCACTTTCATTGATATGTCCGTTGGTCTCTGGTAGAACAGTGTAATTTTTGTGAATGATGACTACAGAAATACCGCTTATTCTACTAGTACTTGTCAGGTCGCCTAATTATGACCTAATAAGATGAAAAATAATCCGTAACGAAATAATTACTACTAGAACAATAGCGATTTGTGTTATGATGAGACACACAAATCACTCATTTAGCCACCATGTGTCACAATCTAAGACTCAAACTGAGACTGATCGACTGCCGAAAAATGAAACTTCCTGGCAATTCAAAACTGTGCCCGGTCCTCACAGCTTTACTTCTGCCAATACCTCGTCTCCTACCTGTGAGGGCGGGGTGTGAGTCGTGCTTGGGTAGCTTATTTGGTAGAGCACTTGCCCGCGAAAGGCAAACGTCCCGAGCTCGAGTCTCGGTCCGGCGCACAGTTTTAATCTGCCAGGAAGTTTCATATCAGCGCACACTCCGCTGCAGAGTGAAAGTCTCATTCTGCTGAAAAATGGTATTTCGTCCACAATATGTAATGATATACATAGGGATCGTGCAGAAATCTAAAAAAATACGCAGACATGAGAGAGCAGCGGGTTCTATTTGTAGCACCGAGCGCCAACCGCTCCTGCATCTGGGTGGTAGGCTGGCGACATATCGCGACGCGCAACGCATACTGCTGGTAGGGACTTCCGGTCTAATTTTCAGCACAATAGTGCGGCAGATCCCTACCTCGTGCTGCTCTGTTCTGTGCCAGACATGCCCTCTGTCTCATCTCGCAGTAAACATACAGTACTACAGTCCGTTGCTGCTGTCTATACTCACCCACCAAAGCACGCCCATATGAGAAGTTACGGACGTATTTCTCACAATTTTATTACAGTGAATATATTCTGTATGAAATGACATAAGCTTATATTCGCTGTTCTACTTCACTTTTCCATCATTCTCGTAAAACTTTGAGATTGTTTCTTTACAAAAAATAGCAATTCGGGTTGCTTATTTTTCAAGCTTTGCTTTAACCAAAAATAAAATATTGTTACAGTGATGCTTGAGGTTACTACCGTTCGATTACAATATTCAAGATCAATCACTGAAAACAGTGACAAACGTAAAATATTTCTTAATAAACATGCGGAATGACCTATTCGGGAATGACCACATACAGGGTGAGTCACGTGAGACGTAGCACCCCTTTTTTTCGTGAATGGTTCCAGATATCAAAACAAGGTTTCCGGCAAATGATAGTGCGCTAAAGGACATGTACTATTGTTATGTGATAACGAGTCTTAACTCTCATATCGATCGAGATATTGAAGCAAGCATGATTTTCAAATAGGGTAATATACTGTTTTTAGCGGCATCCGAAAGCGCTTGAAAAGACGAGTAAAACGATATAATGCTTGTTAATTTCGAGGCTGAATCTCTTCGCAAAAGAATTCGAGAAATATACTGAAACTGAAAGGCCAATCGGTCGGAATCAGATATTTTGTTGTAAATACGCTCATGTCAGACTACGTCACTGTATCAAGCCTTTCGACTGTTTGCTTGACTGCACTGCAGAACTAAACGGATTTATATCATCTATCGGCAGGTCACTTTTGCTTCAACATTCCTTACATGCAGACATGTACACCAATGAGAAGAAGTTTGACATGCTCCTTTTATACGCCGAATGTCAAAGGAATTCTGTCAAGAACGTACGGCGGTATAAGGTAGTCTATCCTGACCGTCGCTGTCAGTTGTGCACACTAGCGCGAACAGGCAACATCATCGTATAACTGAGGACGAGGACGAAGACTGCAGCTGACTCAGCACAAGAAGATGTTCTGCCTATGACGCTTATCAGTACGCATCATGGCACGAGACGTATTGCGAATGAATGTGTGAGCAGTCAGACGAGTGTCATACGCATCTAGCGACGACACACGGTAAATTCCACGCTTGACACACTATCACGGAGCCACAGACGTGGTTTGCAACGTCGTATAGAATTTCGTCGCTTTGCTACGCGGCGTCTGGGAGACGACACTACGTTTATCCAACGTGTGTTCTTTACCGACGAAGCAATGTTTACGAACCACGTAAATTTTCGTAAAATGCACTACTGGGCAGCAGAAAATCCGCCCTGGTTTCGTCAGATGCGTCGACATATGAAATTCCGCTGTAGGACCTTACTTCGTGCCAGGGGGCTTAAATAGAAATAAGTATGCACGCTTTATTACGAGCATTTTACTTGTTTTTCTAGAAGAGGCATCACTGGATAGGCGACAATGCAGGTAGTTCCAACATGGCGACTAATGACCTCAGAAGTTAAGTCGCATAGTGCTCAGAGCCATTTGAACCATTTGAACAAGTAAGCAGCAACGAGGAGGATTTAAACGGAAAACTGCCTGATGAAGCTGTAGTTTTTTCCACAACAACCCTGACACGTACATAAATTTGAAATAGTGGTGAGCCAGAAGATTGCATATGACATAGTCACAAATAAAAAAACGTAGCTGACCCTGTATCTATGTCGTATAGGAAATGAGGTTTTATCTTAGTAGTGTAGGCTTCTCTTGCTAAATACCAGTATAACGACGGACCCTGGCATGAGAGCTTTGCTTCGTAGTGTTTACACCACAACAGCAAAATCTGGCCGCATTCCTTTCCAGTTTTAGTACATTTCACGAATTATTTGCGAAAAGTTTCAGCAACAATATTAACGAGTGCCAAATCACTGTAATTGTCTTTTTAAAGAGCTATTGAATTGTGTTATGAAACGTATAAGACAATGTTTAAAGGTTCAGAATTTAACACACGGTCTTGGAACACAATCTGGGCCGGCCGGAGTGGCCGTGTGGTTCTAGGCGCTACAGTCTGGAGCCGAGCGATCGCTACGGTCGCAGGTTCGAATCCTGCCTCGGGCATGGATGTGTGTGATGTCCTTTGGTTAGTTAGGTTTAATTAGTTCTAAGCTCTAGGCGACTGATGACCTCAGAAGTTAAGTCGCATAGTGCTCAGAGCCATTTGAACCATTTTTGAACACAATCAGGTAATAAAGATACGCAGCCACTTCTCGTCCCTTTTGTGGTCAAATTCAGTAATAATTTTTACAGCAGCCAGATTCGAGCGGCCTCCCTCGAGGCTGAGTGTCACTGTGCTAGAATATGTTAATGACTACAGTTATAGAGCTACAGTGCTTCAATACAACCCATCTAAATTTTAAAGGAAAAGGGGAGGAAGATTAGGGTTTAACGTCCCGTAGGCATCGAGGTCTTTTAGAGACGGAGCACAACATCAGTTTGTTCCAAAGATGATGAAATAAACCGGCAGTGTCCCCTCGAAGGCACCACGCCGGCATTTGCCTGGAGAGATTTAGAGAAACCAGGTAAACCTGAATCTGGATGATCGACTGGGGATTTGAACCGTCGTCCACCCAAATGCGAGTGGAGTGTGCTAAGCACTCCGCCACAGTGCTCTGTATGAAATTTTTGAGACGCTACTCTTATCTTTCTTTCAGCATGCAGAGGTTCCACTTCTGTTATCAAATTGTTCCAACAGCTCATAAGAACATGGCAAGATACGACGCATTTGCTACCGACTTCTAGAGGCATTTAGGTACAGAACAAAGTCCGTTGTTTTGATTACGATAACGTAAGCCGGAAAACAGCAATTATTATTTCTGTTATTATGATTGTTATTAAGTTTTACAAGCTGCAGGTTATCTCGTACATTGTTCTTCACTGCAGAATGTCCAACATTGAGTCACATTTCTTTGTCCCCATAAATAATTTTCTACTATTTACTCTGTTTTCTATTTTTACATGTAACTTCTTTCTTTTGTGAGAGTCCAGTCCTCAGACCTACTGTTTAAAATTGGTACAATAAAAGACCTTTTTACCATCCCCACCCTCGCATGTCGACGTCGACGCAGATCAGCTGGCGTGGGTCTCGCAGCAGTGTAGTACGACAAGCTGTCGGCGACGTGAGGCCAGCGCCCGTCTGTTCTTACGCTGCTTTCAACTACCTCAGACCTGCCCTACGCCTCGCCCCGTGCTCTGTTTCCGCGTGCTTAGTTGTTCAGTCGCTCGTGCTGCCTTTATCTCCGTGCTCGTCTCTACGCGCTGTCAGAACCTCTGCTTCCCCGTAGACATACCCCCAAGTCGAAAAAATGGCTCTGAGCACTATGGGACTTAACATCTATGGTCATCAGTCCCCTAGAACGTAGATCTACTTAAACCTAACTAACCTAAGGACATCACACAACACCCAGTCATCACGAGGCAGAGGAAATCCCTGACCCCGCCGGGAATCGAACCCGGGAACCCGGGTGCGGGAAGGGAGAAAGCTACCGCGCGACCAGGAGCTACGGACCCGCAGGTCGAGTTTTGTTCTCTCTTCCGGGGCTCGGCTCCCCAAAATGTTCAAATGTGTGTGAATTCCTATGGGACCAAACTGCTGAGGTCATCGGTCCCTAGGCTTACACACTACTTAATCTAACTCAGACTAACTTACGCTAAGGACAACACATACACGCATGCCCGAAGGAGGACTCGAACCTCCGACGGGGGAAGCAGCACGAACCGTGGCAAGACGAACCAGACCACGCGGCTACACCGCACGGCTCGACTCCCCGACTTTGTAGTCGGGCCATTGATGGCTAATATACTCGTAGTTACATTTTTGTCGCTAGTGATGGTCTACGACGTAATCACGCCCTGTGCAGATACGAAAAATTGTGTGTATGTTCATAGGAGGTAACTTGCTTTTGAAAATTGTCGCAAGGCCTTAGTAACGTTTGTAAGTCTCTTGATTTCCTAATTCGTTTTCGGCATTTCTAGAATTTCCAGAGGATAGCAGGGTGCTACGATAATTAAATTCATTGGTCAGTTATTACTGATTCTCCGTCTTAAACTTACTGCAGTTAAAAAGAATTTTTACAGCCCCCGAACTATATATACCGGGTGATCAAAAAGTCAGTACATTTGAAAACTGAATAATGTAGATAGATCGGTACAAATTGACACACATGCTTGGAATGACATGGGCTTTTATTAGAACCAAAAAACACAAAAGTTTAAAAAAATGTCTGACAGATGGCGCTTCATCTGATCAGAATAGCAATAATTAGCATAACAAAGTAAGACAAAGCAAAGATGATGTTCTTTACAGGAAATGCTCAATATTTCCACCATCATTCCTCAACAATAGCTGTAGTCGACGAATAATGTTGTGAACAGCACTGTAAAGCATGTCCGGAGTTATGGTGAGGCATTGGCGTTGGATGTTGTCTTTCAGCATTCCTAGAGATGTCGGTCGATCACGATACACTTGCGACTTCAGGTAACCCTAAAGCCAATAATCGCACGGACTGAGGTATGGGGAACTGAAAGGCCAAGCATGACGGAAGTGGCGGCTGAGCACACGATCATCACTAAACGACGCTCGCAAGAGATCTTTTACGCTTCCAGCAATATGGGGTGGTTCTAATAAAAGCCCATGTCATTCCAAGCATGTGTGTCAATTTTTGCCTCTCTATCTACATTATTCCGTGGTTTATTAAGTTTTCAAATTTATAGTGACTTTTTGATCACCCGGTATATATATAGCTCACGACACATATGAAAAACAAGTGAACAAGCACTGTAATACTGTGCTGTATGCGACCACACATAACTTGAGCTGCAGTTCTATTTACAAAAGTGTAGTGAAGTGCAAATAACGCAAATGCAGCGTAAGAGAAAGTGCAAACAGGTAGAAAATTGCGAAGTTTATTTGTACAACAAAGTTTCTTTCGATTTCAGCCTCCGATAACAAAGAAGTAGAAAGCAATTGTTTGCAGAATATGTGAACAAGATGCAGAGACGCCGTAAGTGAACAGTCAAATTCGTAATAAATACTATTTTTAACCTGCAACAACAAAAATGTACAAACATCAAACTTACGTATCCATATTTCCAGAATGACCACAGAAGTTGCTTAGCAAATAAAGGCAAAATGTTTGCAGTAACCTTAAGACGGAGAAACTAATAATAATTAATTTTTACAGCTGCTGCGGAAGATGGCCAACGAAACAAATACGTGAAATTCACTGGTCTTTGCAAAAGTTGTGTAATATGGTTTGTAGTTCTTTACTACTTGTTGGATCGCTAGCTAAGCTGAAGCACGTTGACTGATTTGCATTCTTATCATGAATATTAATTTTGCTCTTCAATTGTCTTGTATTATCTAAAAATTTTACTTTTTCACTAATTATGTTGTGAATTATACTATTAATTGAAACTGGGGATAGTGAACCCATTTGTTTGACATATGTGCCGGCCGGTGTGGCCGAGCGGCACTAGTCGCTTCAGTCTGGAACCGCGCGGCCGCTACGGTCGCAGGTTCGAATCCTGCCTCGGGCATGGATGTGTGTGATGTCCTTAGGTTAGTTAGGCTTAAGAAGTTCTAAGTTCTAGGGGACTGATGGCCTCAGATGTTAAGTCCTATAGTGATCAGAGCCATTTGAACCATTTTTTTGACACATGTTATGACCCCAAAATCATCAGATATTTTTCTTGCAAAGAGAAAGTATAACTTCTCTTTTTTCTTAAACTACGGCTTAGGACTTTCAGGAATGCTAATTTAAAGCTCCTGGAATTACAACGAGTGCTTGATTGACATTAGTCCTTTCTCACCTGCTGATATACTGTAAAAATGCCACTAAAATTGGTTTCAGAAGTCGTATCACATATATGTGGGTTGTAATTGAGTTTATAGGGTGAAACTAGCCTACCAAAACAATATTTCTATAATTGACTGGAAGTCCAGCGCCTGTCCTCTGTTCCCTGTACGACTGCACGCTAACACTTAAGAGACGGGCGTTTAGTACGATTCCCTCTCTGACAGCTGTCAGATCAGAGGCTAAGTTCGCGACCTGTAATAACGCCCAGTGTGGGCGGACGTTGGAAGCAGCACCGTTTGCCAAAGCGTGATCCGGCTCGGTACTCGGACGGGAAGCCGCGCTCAAACTACCACGAACACGGGCCGCGAACCCGGCTAATTAAAACAAAAGGAATCGCTATCAAAGCAGTTAAGCAGTACGGCGTCCCAGCAGGGAGAGAAAACTCTGGTGAAATTACGGCTAGAAATGTTTATTACTGGCAACACTGCGGCAGTGGATGCGGGCGAGAGGCGTGCACCGCACGCGCGCATGATAAATTATACACTATCCATTTAGCGGGTAAAAAATGGAAACAAAACAATAAGCAGGTTGCTCATTTAGGGGTGCAGCTCAATTTGCGAATGGTGGTGAGCGTCCCAGGAGGGAAGTTCATCACGCAACACGACGCAACGCGGCCTCGGGGACGAGCCCCTACACCACTTCCATTTCATTGTTGGCCGCAGAAGCTTAATATTTCTGGGCACGAGTAAATGAACGTACTATGTACTCCTCGATTTCGACGAATCATAACGGTAATTCCTTCACGAAAGAAGACGAAGTAAATATTCCAGAATTCGAAACCAGAACAGCTGTTAGCATGAGTGTCATAAAAGTAGATATCTTGTTGTTGTTGTGGTCTTCAGTCCTGAGAATGGTTTTATGCAGCTCTCCATGCTACTCTATTCTGTGCAAGCTTCTTCATCTCCTAGTACTTACTGCAACCTACATCCTTCTGAATCTGCTTAGTGTATTCATCTCTTGGTCTCCCTCTACGATTTTTACCCTCCACGCTGCCCTCCAATGCTAAATTTGTGATCCATTGATGCCCCAGAACATGTCCTACCAACCGGTCCCTTCTTCTGGTCAAGTTTTGCCACAAACTCCTCTTCTCCCCAATTCTATTCAACACCTCCTCATTAGTTATGTGATCTACCCATCTAATCTTCAGCACTCTTCTGTAGCACCACATTTCGAAAGCTTATATTCTCTTCTTATCTAAACTATTTATCGTTCCTGTTTCACTTCCATACATGGCTACACTCCATACAAATACTTTCAGAAACGACTTTCTGATACTTAAATTTATACTCAACGTTAACAAATTTCTCTTCTTCAGAAACGCTTTCCTTGCCATTGCCAGTCTACATTTGATATCCTCTCTACTTTGACCATCATCAGTTATTTTGCTCCCCAAATGGCAGAACTCCTTTACTACTTTAAGTGTCTCATTTTCTAATCTAATTCCCTCAGCATCACCCGACTTAATTCGACTACATTCCATTATCCTCGTTTTGCTTTTGTTAATGTTCATCTTATACCCTCCTTTGAAGACACTGTCCATTCCTTTCAACTACTCTTCCAAGTCCTTTCCTGTCTCTAACAGAATTACAATGTCATCGGCGAACCTCAAAGTTTTTATTTCTTCTCCATAGATCTTAATACCTACTCCGAATTTTTCTTTTGTTTCCTTTACTGCTTGCTCAATATACAGACTGAATAACATCGGGGAGAGGCTACAACCCTGTCTCACTCCCTTCCCAACCTTTCATGCTCCTCAACTCTTATAACTGCCAACTGGTATCTGTACAAATTGTAAATAGCGATTCGCTCCCTGTATTTTACCCCTGCCACCTTTAGAATTTGAAAGAGAGTATTCCAGTCAACATTGTCAAAAGCTTTCTCTAAGTCTACAAATGCTGGAAACGCAGGTTTGCCTTTCCTTAATCTTTCTTCTAAGATAAGTCGTAGAGTCAGTATTGCCTCGCGTGTTCCAATATTTCTACGGAATACAAACTGCTCTTCCCCGAGGTCGGCTCTACCAGTTTTTCCATTCGTCTGTAAAGAATTCGCGTTAGTATTTTGCAGCTGTGACTTATTAAACTGATAGTTCGGTAATTTACACACCTGTAAACACCTGCTTTCTTTGGGATTGGAATTATTATATTCTTCTGGAAGTCTGAGGGTAATTCTCCTGTCTCATACATCTTGCTGACCAGATGGTAGAGTTTTGTCAGGACTGGCTCTCCCAAGGCTGTCAGTAGTTCTAATGGAATGTTGTCTACTCCGGGGGCCTTGTTTCGACTCAGGTCTTTCAATGGTCTGTCAAACTCCTCCCGCAGAACCGTATCTCCCATTTCATCTTCATCTACATCCTCTTCCATTTCCATAATATTGTCCTCAAGTACATCGCCCTTGTATAGACCCTCTATATACTCCTTCCACCTCTCTGCTTTCCATTCTTTACTTAGAACTGGGTTTCCATCTGAGCCCTTGATATTCATGTAAGTGGTTTTCTTTTCTCCAAAGGTCTCTTTAATTTTCCTGTAGGCAGTATCTATCTTACACCTAGTGAGATAAACCTCTACAGCCATACATTTGTCCTCTAGCCATCCCTGCTTAGTCATTCTGCACTTCCTGTCGATCTCATTTTTGAGACGTTTGTATTCCTTTTTGCCTGCATCATTTACTACTAGATATCTTAGGTGTTGGGAACCAACTCAATTCACTTAAGAAAGGCAAGTCTTCCGGTCCAGATGATAAACCAAACACGTTCCTTTCAGAGTATGCAGACACAATACCGCCTTTCTTAACAATCATATTCAACCGGTCACTTGACGAAAGGTCTGTTCCTAAAGACTGGAAAGTAGCACAGGTCACACCAATATTCAAGAAAGGAAATTGGAGTAACCCATTGAATTACAGACCCATATCACTGACCTCAATTTGCAGTAGGATTTTGGAGCATATAATGTACTCGAACATTTATGAACCATCTTGAAGAAAATGGCTTATTGATATATAACCAACACGGATTCAGAAAATATCGTTCTTGTGCAACACAGCTGGGTCTTTATTCCCATGAAGTAATGAGTACTGTCGACAAGGGATCTCAGATCGATTCCAAAAAATTGTTCAAATGGCTCTGAGCACTATGGGACTTAACATCTGAGGTCATCAGTCCGCTAGACTTAGAATTACTTAAACCTAACTAATCTATGGACATCACACATCCATGCCCGAGACAGGATTCGAACCTGCGACCGTAGCAGCAGCGCGGTTCCAGACTGTAGCGCCTAGAAGCGCTCGGCCACTGCGGCCGGCCTCTGCTGTTCCTGATTTACATAAATGATCTAGGTGATAATCTGAGCAGCCGCCTTAAATTGTATGCAGATGACGCTGTAATTTACCGTCTAGAAAATCATCAGACGATCAATTCCAATTGCAAAATGATCTGGTGCGAATTTCTGTATGGTGCGAAAAGTATCAATTGGCACTAAACAAAGAAAAGTGCGAGGTCATCCACATGTGTAATAAAAGAAATCCGATAAATTTTGGGTATACTATAAATCGCACAAATCTAAGGGCTGTCATTTCGACTAAATACAATTGCGAGCAACTTAAATTGGAAAGACCACGTAGATAATGTTGTGGGGAAGGCGATACAAAGACTGCGCTTTGTTGGCAGGTCACTTAGAAGATGCGACAAACCCACTAAAGAGTCAGCCTACATTACACTTGTCCGTCCTCTGCTGGAATATTGCTGCGGGGTGTGGCATCCTTACCAGGCAGGATTGACGGAGGGCATCGAAAAAGTGCAAAGATGGGCAGCTCGTTTCATAGTATCGCGCAATAGGGGTGAGAGTGTCATTGATACGATACGCGAGTTGGGGTGGCAGTCACTGAAGCATAGTCGGTTTTCTTTGCGGCGAGATGTATTTACGAAATTTCAATCACTAACTTTTTTTTCCCGAATGTTTTGTTGACGGCCACCTACGTAGGGAGAATTGATCATCATAATAAAATAAGAGAAATCAGAGCTCGAACGGAAAGATTTAGGTGTTCCTTTTCCACACGCGCCATTCGAGAGTGAAATGGTAGAGGAGTAGTATGAAAATGGTTCGATGAAGCCTCTACCAGGAACTTGAGCGTGAATTGCAGAGTAACCATGCGGATGTAGATTGAATTTCGCTTCACGGAATCACGCAGTCGAAGCAAACGCAGTTGTCAAAAATGACCAGTGTCATTTTCAGAAATAGGAAATACGGTGTTTGTCCTACCGACACTGAACATCCATCGTTTCAAAGATGCCACTCGAGCACCCAATGTCATGTAGGACCATTTGCTCATTACACAGGTTGGGATTCTTTGGCGATTGGAAACAGGAATACTGGTAGATTAATGTTGTAAGGCGGGACCAGGCTCCAGCCTGAGTAGCTCCACCGGTGAGGTCATCCCTGTGAATGCAAAGGTCCGGGTTCGTGTCCTGATCCGGCACACAGTATTAAACTGGAGGAAGTTTCGAAACAGTATTCGGAGACTACAGCCAAATATTTGGGTTAGATAATGCTTATCTCAAAACTGAAAACTAGTTTCTGCTATGTTAGCTAAGCAAACGCAATAACTTTAAAAGGTCAGTGTTTACTACATGAAGCTAAGGAATGAGTTTCTTATCTACCATGCGATAGCAGCCCAAAACAACTTCGCAATAGAGCTTGGTATCATCTCGTGTTACGGGAGTGTGTGGATCCCAACCAGGCGGAAATAGATAACAGAAATATAAGGCGAGCACAAGCGAAAGTCGATTCAGTGGCAGAACAAATTTAGAGCACTGCACTTCGCTGTCGCGAAAAGGTCCAATAATTTACAATCCGGATGTCACTGGGGTGATAAGCCAAGCCTCAGTGGCACATATACAGAGGCAATCATTGTCATCAAAACTACACAATTTGTATGCACTCATATATTTCCGAGTCACAACGAGAAGCGGAACTTTAACTTTAAGGCTGAGGACATGGACAGCGATCTTCCTTATTTAACATTATTTTTTCTGGAAGCGAAATACTTATTATTGCATGAATTTGTTATGAATAGTATTGGAGCAAGTATAACATCACGAACGACTTTAATGCGCTCAAAAAGCTTATCAGTTTAACCAGAATAACCATTCAGTGGCTGGAACTGCAATGCTTTATGATGCAGAGATATTCATTGTCAGGTTACTAGAATCCAGTTTAAATATTTAATTTTTATAATTTATAATCTTATTTGTGTCCCAAACATGTTTCGACGTATTTTTGCCGTCCACGGTAAGCTAATCTTTATAAATATACTACTTGTATTTGTGGAAAAAAAGTTTCCTGTATGCAGGACCATTATAGCTTATTACTAAATAGCCCCAATACATTAAAAAAATTCTGATATTTCAGTAGGCACTGCAAAGTTTCTGCTCTACTATTTTATGGCTGTCCCCAAATATTTTGGGATTATATCTGATATTCTAATTACTTGTTGAGACTACTTGGATAAAACATAGGTTTAACATTCACTTCGAAAAAAAAAAGTTTACCAATCATAAGAAAATGATATCGGAAAAGTCTGAGATTTTTCCTTGTCATGGTTTACAAGCGTCACACGACCTTCGTCGGTGCTTAGGTCCAAGGAGACATTCATTTTGCATGTTCGAGGCCAGCAACTCACAATTACTGACGAGTAATGGATTCCACGAACAGAAAGGTACAAAAAAATCTGGGGAGCTGCACCGTTCACCACATCATATATGACTGTCCTCTTGTGATGTCAAAAAATATTGGCATTCCATACCCAATATTCGACACGACTAGTTCTCCTACGACGACTTAAGAAAGCGAATCACCTTACACTTCTATCTGCAAATGACATTATATGTGGGACAAAGAGTTTCTACGGTTGCATTAACGGTTGGACTGTGGCGAGATCGCCAACCTAAACACTTCTGAGTGAGCTGCAAGATGCAATCTTATTGTCACTATTTCTACGATGATGTTAAAATGCTACAGATTATCCATGATTCCTCGTAAAAACCCGATACTGGCAATTAAGTAAGAATATTTTAGTAAGGTATTCTGTGCCATTATTAGAGTTTCACCTAATTCTAATTTTTTTACCGTTAAGTAAAACTGTGATAATGCAGTGGTGCCCTTTCCTTGAACAATCTATGTATACATTGACATAACACGAATATCGAGCACTTAAATATTTTCCAGTACACTTTGTCCAACAGTTTCATGATCAATGTATTGAAAGGATGAATTGCGTTTCCCGTAGCCTATCAGTGAACTGATGTCTAGTATGTGCGTAACTACCACTGCTCTTGGATGATAACTGCTTCGAATATTTCTTCGCGATGTAGCTCCCAAATATTAGTTTGATGTGACAGGCATTTCACGATACGAAATGTTTCCACTTTCACAGATATTTGCCCCTCCAGTCATAATCCTGTCCTAGCGTTTGACTTAGAGGTACCCGGTTCGAATACCGCTCACAGAAGAAATATTAATCAGACGCATTTGTCCGAAAGTGAGAGAAGAATACCTTATTATTAATCCTAGCGCCAATGCCCTGGGAGGAATACCACACCCCTCCGCTGTGCCCCATGGTGTGAGAGTATTTTGAACTGTTGATGGTGTCCGTCCGTCATGCATTTGGCGGTCCCACTGATGTTGTCTGAGAGGAGTAGGCTACATACATATATAGTTACCAAGGCTATGGTGAACGTTTTTCACCATAATCGAAGGAAGGAGTTCCCTGTTGTTACTGATAAGTGTGAAAGTTGTTTATGACTAACAGAAACATGTTTCATATAAGGTTTTTGTTTTTTGTTTTTAATTTTACGTTTTTTGCAGGAAATTTCGTTTTCCAGCGCTATATGAAAAATATGTATTGTTTCTCATTTTTACTAAAATAGCCCTCTGTTTCACGTTACATATCAACAATTTTCGAATAAACCTGAATTAAACGTTGACAGTTTAATTTTTGCACTAAAGGCTGTTACTTTATATCAAACAGAAGAATAACTATGTAGAACAATGATGTTACATAGGTTACGCGGCTCTTTATACACTATCACCAAGTTTATAGAAGGTTCACCGCTTCCACTTTCTAGCGGAACGTAGTAGGTCATTGTTCGCAAGTGCAAAAAAAGCAGTCGAAATGAGGTAACGCCCGATAGGTATTCAATACACTTCATGTACAGGTAACGCGGCTACAGTCTTAACTGACGAATGGTACTAGAAAAACTGCTATAGTCTTCGCTTACTTATGATAGTCTGTGATGCTTAGGGTAGTTTTAAAACTCTAGGCAGCAGTAAAGTTGCATCATAAACGCAACGTTAGACATTAACAGTGTAGTAACATTGGCTTTACTGCGCTTGTACCCGCGTCGTTTCGGGGAAACCGTTGATTTCCAGACCTGCGTTTAATAGGGTTATTTGCGTGTTTCATTGACCTGTACTCGTCGGTTTCGTTTGCAACTACGGTATTAAAACACCAGCTATATCGACTGGCTAACCTGACCAGGCAGTGCAATCAATGACAACTGCTAACTACATCGTAGTATCCGTTGTGAGCGATTTATGCCGGAAGGACCGCTTAATCTAGCAGTGAAAAACGCAGATGCTAGACAGAGAATCCTACGGAAATGTGCAGAGAAAAGGTCCAAAGAAGAGCTGCACGCTTCCTCACGTGTTTAGGCCTAAACCTGTTCAAATATGTGTGAAATCTTATGGGACTTAACTGCTAAGGTCATCAATTCCTAAGGTTACACACTACTTAACCTAAATTATCCTAAGGAAAAACACACACACCCATGCCCGAGGGAGGACTCGAACCTCCGCCGGGACCAGCCGCACAGTCCATGACTACAGCGCCCCAGACCGCTCGGCTAATCCCGCGCGGCGTTTAGGCCTATATTATTTCGAGAGTATCACAGATATACTAAATAAACTCGAACTGGTGACGCTATAGAAAGAGTGTTGAGAATCTTGGAGACCTTTATCCAGTTCCAATACAAGTGAAAACAAAGCTGTTGAAATGACGTTACGCCCGATAGGTATTCAACACAGTTAATGTACAGGTAACGAGGTTACAATCTTAACTGACCAATGGTACTACACGAACTGCCATAGTCTATAGTTTTATTCGAAAAATAAAAAACAAGAGAGTTCTTGACAGGTTGTGAATGTCCAAAGGATGTCTACTGACCGCCGTGTCATCCTCACTCTGGCGGCGTCATACGGAAGTGGTATGGATGGTCATATGGTCAGAAAACCGCTCTCTCGGCATACTTTCCAGACCGTGTAGTCGCTACAGCTCGGTCAGATAAATCCTCAGTTGGCATCACGAGCTTGAGTGTATCCCGCACCAGTCCTCCCCACAAAGAAAAACCCTTGGCAGTAGCGGGACTCGAACCTGTGCCTTCTGAATGGCAGCCCTCGATGCTGCCCATTCCGCTACGGAGGAAGACAATACGAGTTAAGATACGCGATAATTAGTACGCCCAACTTATATCTCACTACGACCTAAAACTACAGAAATTCTTGACGATACAGATACTATCGATCTTTCATGCTACGAAACATCCGCTGAATAGAACAGTAAGGGACGAAAATAGTTTTGGACTACGGTGTACCCTCCTCCACGCACCGTACAGCGGCTCGAGGAGCAGAGCCGTAGAAGAGTACAAAGCACTTGAGTAACTTCGCTGCTATCATAAGTATACAGGCTACATGACCGAAGTGATTAAATTGAGCTGTCTGCTAGATTGGGAGTCCGTGACTGAGTAACGGGACACGCATGTGCCCATACCGTGATAATTGAATTGCTATCGTGACACCACATAACTTTGTGTTGCCCCTCACTGATCGCATCAGATGCCGTGTGATACACGCAAACCATTAATATGAATTGCTGCTGCCAAGTACATCATCAGTGATTGCTGTTTCCAAGTACAGTCTCAACCCCCCCTAGGACAGAAACATCAAGGTCGAGAGGTGATAACACGGTGCTCCTGCTATCTGGAACGCCCCGTTTGCTTTTGAGGTCATCTGTCGTGATTTGAGCACCTCTTAATTTCCAGGTATTTCTTGATCGGGACCGATTACTAAGGACGGACGCTGCTAATTCTTTGCGAAATGTTCCCGAGTCGTATCTCTCTGCGTACAATGAATCTGGTGGCGCTACCGACTGGTGACGAAAGACCACTTTCCAAGAGCAGCTACTGTAATAATTTGGAAGAGTAAACATCGAGTTTTATGATGGCCACGCAAACACTGGTTGCTGTATTTTTTTAAATAATATAGTCCTCAGCCTCGGATCTCAGCAACCAATAAAATGGATAAGTTACTCGCCAATTACCCGTTTTTCTCCCTTGCAACTGTACCCTGACTTACAGTAAACTATGAAAGTATGTTATTTTATGTTCATCACAGTAGTGCACTAACTTGAAGTACTCTGTGGCTTTAGCAATTCTGTCTCACTTATTTTGCATTGCAGCCTTGTGTTAGATTTCACAATAGGGTACGAGTCATCCACAAAGTACAGTAAACTGAAGAGGTATGGCGTTGGTGGGTAGGAGACTCGTTAGGTTGCTCAGCTGCCTCAGTAGAAAGGCGTTCTTCTACGCGCAAAGTGTGATTTTCGTATCTTCTCTACAAATGACATGTGTATAAGACGCACACCATTTTTGTCTGTGTTATCGATATTCATTTGTCTACCGAGGATGGTCTAAGAAACCGAAAACAGGTTCGTGACCAAATAAATATAATTTTGTAGAACATTAGAGACAGTTTTTCTGCTTAATATTAATATTTTATTAATTCACGTTGTCAGGAACGTGAACGGGATCGTGTTGATTTCATTTACGAATGTTCCATTGCTGAGAAACTTCATGCCCTGGCTCTCTCTGCCTTACATATGGCGTTCCTGCTGGCTCCATTGCGAGAAAAAACGCACTTCACAAAATTTTCAACCACTGTTGGAAAACGCATGTACAGCGTCGTCGAACAAAGACTTGAGTCCTCTCTCACTAGAAAATAAGAGGAGCGTTCAATAAGTACTGCAACACATGTTTTTCTCGGACAGTTTCGGTTGAAAAAAATGCGGAATTTGTTGTGGAACATCATGGAATAGTCCCGCTGCAGCCTCTATAGTTTCACGAAGTTCCGATAAGTGGCGCCGCTACACGTAATCTTCAAAATGGCGCTTTTAACGTAGGTTCGTTCTAAGCGGAGAGCTGTCATTGAGTATCTTCAGGTGGAACACCAGAGCATCGCATATACACACATCAAAAAAATGTTTTACATCGCCTCGGTTCCGAGAGTTCCGGAACCTGTACAGAAAACTGGAATAGATATCAACATAAATATCACTTCCGCCCTTTTTAATGCTACTGAAAATCACACATTGCATGTTGTACCACCATACAGCGAGACCTTCAGAGGTGGTGATCCAGATTGTTGTACACACCGGCACCAGTACCACGTACCGAGTAGCACGTCCTCTTGCGCTGATGCATGCCTGTATTCGTCGTGGCATACTATCCACACGTTCATCAAGGCAGTGTTGGTCCAGATTGTCCCACTCCTCAACGGCGATTCGTCGTAGATCCCTCAGAGTGGTTGGTGGGTCATGTCGTCCATAAACAACCCTCTTCAATCTATCCCAGGCATGTTCGATAGGGTTCATGTCCGAAGAACATGCTGGCCACTCTAGTCGAGCGATATCGTTATCCTGCAGGAAGCCATTCACAAGAAGTGCACGATGGGGGCGCGTCCATGAAGACGAATGCCTCGCCAATATGCTGCCGATGTGGTTGCACTATCGGTCGGAGGATGGTATTCACGTATCGTACAGCCGTTACGGCGCCTACCATGACAACCAGCGACGTACGTCGGCCCCACGTAATGCCACCCCGTAACAGCAGGAAACCTCCACCTTGCTGCACTCGCTGGACAATGTGTCTAAGGCGTTCAGCTTGGCAGCGTTGCCTGCAAACACGTCTCCGGCGATTGTCTGATTGAAGGCATATGCGACACTCAACGGTGAAGAGAACGTGATGACAAACCTGAGCGGTCCATTCTGCATGTTGTTTGGCCCATCTGTAACGCTCTGCATGGTGTCGTTGTTGCAAAGATGGACCTCGCCATGGACGTCGGAGTGAAGTTGCGCATCATGCAGCCTATTGCGCACAGTTTGAGTCGTAACACGACGTCTGTGGCTGCACAAAAAGCTTTATTCAACATGGTGGTGTTGCTGTCTGGGTTCCTCCGAGCCATAATCCGTAGGTAGCGGTCATCCACTGCAGGTATGTCATCACTGCAGGTATGTCATCGACAGTTCCTGTCTCTCTGAATATCCTCCATGTTCGAACAATATCGCTTTGGTTCACTTCGAGGCGCCTGGACACTTCCCTTGTTGAGAGCTCTTCCTGGCACAAAGTAACAATGTGGACGCGATGGAACTGCGGTATTGACCGTTTAGGCATGGTTGAATTACAGCCAACAAGAGTCGTGTACCTCCTTCCTGGTGTAATGACTGGAACTGATCGGCTGTCGTACTCCCTCCGTCTAATAGGCGCGGCTCTTTCATGGTTGATTACATCTCTAGTGACATCTCTGAACAGTCAAAGGGACTGTGTCTGTGATACAATATCGTCATCGTCTATCTTCAGGAGTTCTGGTGACCGGGTGATGCAACACTTTTTTTGACGCGTGTATATACGGGCGCTTGCAGGATGTCTACGGATACCTTCCAGAAAACAAAAGCAAGATGAGTCGTTGGGCGAAGGGCCTGTCATCTTCGCAGCAAGGTCATCAGACCTGTCCGATATCGCACTTGTCGGCAGGCCCTAAGCAGCTGCGACACCTGCGTTGTTTGAACATGCGAACACACTCATTCGAAGTAATGAACGCATCACAATTAAACACTCCTTCTCCTCGCCAATGTCTCGTCACACAAGTCTGCGTACCCGAGAGGATCTCACAAAACTTCATTGCACTGTTCTTCCCCGTCCACCCTACAGCCCGGATTTTGCATCTTCCTATTTCCATCTTTTTGATCCAATGAAGGATACATTTCGCGGGGAGCAGTACGTGGGTAATGTGGAGGTTATTTAAGCAGCAAGACGTTGGTTCCGACGTCGACCAGTAGAGTGGTAGCATGCGGGCATACATCCCCTGCCAGTGAAGTGGAATGAAGCCATCATATTGAACTGAGAGTATGCTGAAAAATAGGGTTTTGGAGCCAAAATATTGAGGAATAAGATGGAGTATTGGAATCCTGAATAAGAAAGAAAAGTGTTGCATTACTTACTGAACGCCCCTTGTACCTCTCGCGCGCGTATTTCTCGTCGAATTTGCCCGTCCCCCCTGCCGTAAGCGGCCGTGTCGCTCCCTCAGTAGGCGGAAAGTCCCCCTGCGTTGTCCGGAGCAGCGCGCCATTAGCGCTTAGGCGGGCCATTGGCACGGCTGCGACCTAGGGGCAGCGGCGCTGCGTTTCGCGGTCCCGGCAGGGCCCTAAACGCGGCGCTGCCACTCTCTCAGAAATTACTAGTCGCCCTACCACTCTAATTAGCTGGCCGACGCTAGATTTGAGCTACCTACGCCACGCATCTCGTATCCCCCGTCCTCTGCTTTTAATTAAAGTGAGTCACTTTTGTCACGAGCTTACTTTGCCTCCGAATATACTACTCGTGTAATTTGAGGCTATGTTATTTGTAGTGCCCTTGTGCTCGTTGGAAAACGCCCTGATTGGTAGTGCGATGGTTCAGTATCTCACGCGTAAGTGGTACATAAAGATAAGAAAGGTTAACGATAGAATCATTGCTGTGCCTTGCCGCCAGCGTAGACATGTAAACAGATATATCACGCATTTTACACGACTTTCAATTGACAGCATGCGTTCATCTTTCCCAGAGAGTCCCTATTCCTCATCTCAGATACGCAACATCATCGAGAACATCATAATCATTAGCCATGTCTATCATTAAATGACATGGCCGGTCCAGGTGCTGAGCTCTGTTTTGTTTACAACTTCGTCTTTCACAAGGAACGGCCTTGAGCGGCAGTAAGCCAGGTGACTCTAGCGATCTTCCGCAAGTGTTTCTCCCATTGGTGTGGCGGTCTTCCTCGTGCTCTGCCTCCGTCGTCATTCCAGCACCACCCCTGTCCAGCGGCCATAATGTATTCTGGAAGCATGGCTGGTCCAATGTCATTTCCTAGTAGCTATTCTCTCCAGGACGTCCATGAAGTTGGTAACTGACTTACGTCTTCTGCTCCTTTTTTTGCCTTTCCTTGTATATCCTAACAAAGACCTTTCCACACCTAGCTGTTTAGCTCTAAATTTCCGTATAACGTACTTTTGCCTTGGAAAATTCTGCGCTCCGTCGCACTGTCTGATATCCCAAGGCGAGATCCGATACCACCGTCGGTAGTTTTTGAAAATTATTTGCCAATAGTACAATGTCATCTCAAAATCTCAGGCTGTTAGGTGTTGATTCTCATTCCATTGTTTCTTAAAGTTAAAATCTGGTATTACCATCACCATGACGGCAGAGAACAACTTGAAAGAGGTGGGATAACCTTGTTTCACTCCTTTGTGAATTGTAAACTCTTGAGTTGGTTCCCCGACGCTAACAAAAGCTGTAAAAATTTTGTTTATATGGTACAGGTTTAGCCGGCCGCTGTGGTCGAGACGCTTCAGTCCGGAACCACGCGGCTGCTACGGTCGCAGATTCGAATATTGCCTCAGGCATGGATGTGTGTGATGTCCTTAGGTTAGTCAGGTTTAAGTAGTTCTAAGTCTAGGGGAATGATGACATCAGATGTTAAGTCCCATAGTGCTTACAGCCATTTGAACCATTTGTGGTACAGGTTTTTAATATAGGCTTTCTCCACACCTTGCTCAGCTGTGGCTTGCACGACAACAAGATGAGCATCGTAATCAAAGGCATACACATAGATATTTCAGTGCATTTCTCCTTGCATCTCTTCTACCCACAGACAACCCTCTCTTCCTCCTTTCCCTCTTTCACTTGCTCGTAGCCTCACTCGCGCCCATACTGCCACGATTTTTATAAAGGGTAGAAGGAATGCTTTATAGTGAGAGACCCCTAGTGACTCACAGGACACAAATTACGTCTGTACGCATTTAGCCCTGAAGATAAAGATCTGTTCATATTTCAGTAAATATGAGTCGGAAATGCAGGGAGTGGCCTATGAAAGATAGTGTCACAGGTAGCCCAGAAATGCACAGACTGTGAATGTAACGTTAATTTAAGCAAATCCACCTCACGAGTGAGGTACAATCTGCCGAAACGGATAGTGGGAAAGTAAGTGACAGTGACTGGTTACAGGTGTCCGATTACTACAATTGATAGTAGTGACAGTCACGGTTAGGCGTAACCAAAATGTGACTCTTCTCGTATCCACAGCAAAAGGGATAACCTATTAATTTCGGGCACGCATTTTACTCATATGTCAGCCTAAAAAGTAGGACTTGTGCCGCTGAATGCCTGAAACTTGATGAATGCAATTCAAAGGCTGTACCATCTAGCTGCAGTAGGCATAGGTCTCGAACATTGTCACTTGCAGCCCTAATAACAGGTGACATGGTGTTTTTTTTGTTCTGTCAAGCGAGGCCTCGGCTGAAAGAATGGCAGACCCCTGCATTGGCGAGATGTTGGAAAAAAATTTGATTTGACGATTAATTTCCTATGATTAAGAGGTGAACAGTGACTAGAGGAACTATGTCCAAAAAGTAAAACAACTTGTGATTTTCGAGTACTTTTCGTACGTTTTCCTTCAGATGACGCATATTGTGACAACTGTTGTTATTTCTAGCCCCTTTGATTCTTCAGAATGATGGAGGTGACGCAGTGGTGAGAGAATGGACTCGCGTTCGTGGGGCAGAAGATCTAAATCCCCCTCTGACCATTAGGGCTAAAGTTTTCCGTGGTTTCCTGAAATTGCTTTTGGAAAATGCTAGAATATGTCCTCTGAAAACTAAATAGCCGGTTTCCTTCTCCATCCTTCCGCAATCGGAGCTTGTACTCCGTCTCTAACAACCTCGTCGTCGACGGGACGTTAAACCTTAATCGTCTTTCCTTACTTCCTTGACACTTCAGGACGGAGTTTTACACTAAATATGACTACGCCAAACACATATTTCAATTGTTGTCTTCCAAATGGAAACCTTGTTAAAGCACAACATATACACCGTTTAGCCACATCGCAGTAACTACTCACAAGCGGCAGGTGGCAGCACTAGGGCATGAATAATGGCTTTCGGGTCAAGGGTGGAAGCATTTCCGAAACGGAAAAGTCCTTAACCTGTCCGCGTGCCACCGTGGTTAAAGTATACCGTGCGTGGCAAAATGGTGCTATCCAAAACCGGCTCTGAGGCAACTGCACCACGTTTCATAGACGACATGTGTGAACGACGGCTGCGGAAATGTGTACTAGCGAATAGACGCGCTACTGTTGAGCAACTGGCGGCCCAGATGAATCAAAGAGCTACGAACAGTGTCTCCTCAAGGAGCGTTCAACGAACGTTGCTGCGTTTGGGCCTCCGCAGCAGGTGCCTGGATCATGCACCCATGCTGATTGCTGTCCATCTGTGAGGAAGGCTGGAATTTGCACGTCAGTATCAGAACTGAACGTCCACTGAGTAGCGACAGGTGGCCCTTTCAGATGAATCACGTTTTATGCTCCATCCAGCAGATGCCGTTGGCGTGTACAGCATGAAGCTTCTGAGATCAAAGGGATCCAGTCTGGAGGAGGGAGATTAATGGTCTGGAAAATGTTTTCGTGGCATTCCCTGGGTGAATTAACCATAATGGAGGCACAACAGATCCACACAAATATGCAATTACCCTTGGAGACCATGTACACCTCTGCATGAAATCTGTTTTTCCTCGGCACGATGGCATCTATCAGCAAGACATTGCAAAGTATCACACAGCTCGTAGGGTACGTGGGTGGTTCTAAGAGCACCAGGATGAGTTTTCCCCACTCCTCTGGCCACATAACTCCCAGGATTTAAATCCAATCGTTAATCTGTGGATCCACCTCGAGCAGCTGTTTGCGGTACGGATCCTGAACCAAGAAAACTAGAGTAGTTGTCCAGGTGACTGAAGTCGGGATAGCACCATATCCCTGCCGGTATCTTTCAGAACATCACTAACTTCCTTTCTGCGTGTATCGCAGCGATCTGCCCTGCGAAAGGTGGCTGCTCAGACTTTTGACAGGTGATCACATTAATGTAACGGGACAGCGTATAATATTGTAAGTACATAGCACGAAAGCTGCTTGCCCCAATTGAAATAGATGAATGTAATCACACTTCACAGCTAACGATCTATTATACACTACTGGCCATTAAAATTGCTACACCACGAAGATGACGTGCTACAGACGCAAAATTTAACCGACAGGAAGAAGATTCTGTGATACGCAAATGATTAGATTTTTAGAGGATTCACACAAGGTTGGCGCCGGTGGTGACACCTACAACGTGCTGACATGAGGAAAGTTTCCAACCGATTTCTCATACACAAACAGCAGTTGACCGGCGATGCCTGGTGAAACGTTGTTGTGATACCTCGTGTAAGGAGGAGGAATGCGTACCGTCACGTTTCCGACTTTGATAAAGGTCGGATTGTAGCCTATCGCGATTGAGGTTTATCGTATTGCGACATTACTGCTCGCGTTGGTTGACATCCCATGACGGTTAGCAGAATATGGATTCGGTGGGTTCAGGAGGGTAATACGGAACGCCGTGCTGGATCCCAACGGCCTCGTATCACTAGCAGTCAGCAAGACAGGCATCTTATCCGCATGGCTGTAACGGATCGTGCAGCCACGTCTCGATCCCTGAGTCAACAGATGGGAACGTTTGCAAGACAACAGCCATTTGCACGAACAGTTCGACGACGTTTGCAGCAGCATGGACTATCAGCTCGGAGACCATGGCTGCGGTTACCCTTGACGCTGCAACACTGACAGGAGCGCCTGCGATGGTGTACTCAATGACGAACGTGGGTGAACGAATGGCAAAACGTCATTTTTTTTGGATGAATCCAGGTACTGTTTACAGCATCATGATGGTCGCATCCGTGTTTGGCGACATGACTGTGAACGCACATTGGAAGCGAGTATTCTTCATCGCCATACAGGCGTATCACCCGACGTGATGGTATGGGGTGCCATTGGTTACACGTCTCGGTCACCTCTTGTTCGCATTGGCGGCACTTTGAACAGTGGACCTTACATTTCAGATGTGTTACGACCAATGAATACCCGTTTATCATTTGCATTTCTTCTTAATGTAGCAATTTTAATTGCCAGTAATGTATCAAGAAACAATGTAAACTGTTTCAAACTTCCCTTGAGGCATTTTGAGTGGTTCGACGCACAAGTCGCCTCATAGGCAACGCCATGTTAATTCATGAACATAATACAAATACCCAGATATCTCAAGGTTGTGACCTCAGTAGAACTTCCATCCTTCGAAGAGAAACACATTAATCGTCGAAAGGGCAGGTGTAACGTACAATAGCTATAGCACCTCATCGATCGGTTATCAGCCGTGTGACCTAACTTTGGTCTTAGGCGTCAGTTTCAAGGAAACTAACATTATAGCAAGGACACAGACGCTCCTCCTCCGTTACCCTTATCGCACGTCCTTTGGAGGTAGTAAACAGCTTCACTTACCTAGGCTTGACCATAACTGGACGTTGTCACCAACAGAATTGGTAAATTAACGGCAGTTACGCCCAGTCTCAAGAAAATGGCTTCCTATAATACACTGCAAACAGAAAATAACAAACTTCGAATAATCGTTGCTGGACATTCAGCATGTTTGCGTGTGACAGTGATGCCTGGACGACCACTTTGCGAAATAAAAAGGAAGTCTGCAGTTTCGCGAAGATCCTTCAGGCCTCTCGGCGAGATCAAGTACCAGATGGCGATGTTCTAAAGCGAACAGGTGCCGTTAATATGTTTAGCTTGCTCAATCACTGACGAGTTAGATGGTTAAGCCACATCAGCCCTGTGGATCCTGTACAAACACCTAATTTCCTGTTGGATACAGAGCTTTTTGGAGGTTCGTGTAACGTTGGATGACATCACCTTTACTCCAACGATGTGTGTAAGAGAGCTTTGAAGCGAACTGGGCTCGTATCAAGGGGGTGGGAGCGCCTTGCTGTTGGAGGTGCATTGCGGGGTAGGAGTGCAAAATGCAACTCAGGCACCGGAGGATAAACGAAATAACAAACTCATTGGAGTGAGAGCCAGGAGAAAACCATAACAGCTTCAGTTGAGGTGCTTTAAAAATTATATGTCTGAACTATATAAGAATCTGCCTCTATAGAGAGAGTGTCAGTCTCTCTCTCTCTGTTGTCTAGCACAGAGCAAGTATATAGTGGCATCACGAGGTAAGCCCCTTGAGAACCCCCTCCAGAAAGCTCTGTTTGGCCATGGTGACTTGCTTGCTGCAAGCCCATTGCGGTCACGTTCTTAATCTGGTATATCCACCGCAATGGTGGCGTCCAATAGGCTTCAGCCATAGACTTTTCCCTTTATGGCCCTTCTTTCCTTTTCTTTTTGGTCATATTTCAACTAATTTTGATTGACAAGAGTCGACAGTCTTGTTCTGATATTGAGCTGCCTCAGGATCTATTCGTTAGTTCGCTGCGCTGTCCATGGTATTGTAAGTAATCTTCTATAGCACCACATTTCCAGAGTATCAATCCTGCGACGATCCGCCGTCTTCATCGTCCAGGCCTCTGTTGCATAGATCATGATGGCGAAGACTAGAGTTCGGACGAGGGTGAGTTTGTCTAGGCAGTGATGGAGGTATCCTTCCAGAAGTGAGCAACTTTTGCTGTAGAATGCCTGGCAGTCGAAATGCGCCTACGGATCTTAGGCTCTCAGTCTCAAGTATCAATGACAACAGATCCTAAATACTCGAAGCGACTGACGACTTCGTAGGCAGCAGTTCTTGTGATGTCAGGTCTGTTATTAACACGATCGACACCATCACTTTGGGCTTTGTGTTCTTGATTTCAAGACCATATTCTCTGCTTCATTCGGCCAACATTAACCTGATGGTTTCCAGCTGATGTTCTTCTGTTGTTGGTATCAGAGTTTCATATGCATATCTGAGATTGTTAAATTTTCTGCCACCTACGACGATGCCGTCTTTGGGAACCTCCCACATAATCAGCTCACTATATGCATTGAACAATAGTGGAGAGAGAATGCAGCTTGCCTGACGCCAGAATTAGTAGAAAAAGTGTCTGAGAAGGTGTTATTGATCCTTACTGTCGCTGTGTTCGAAAAGTACAGTTGCCGGATTAGGTATACAAGAAGCTTCGGCTTATCTATCTCGAGGAGGACAGCCCACAGCTTTGACCATTTCACCTTGTCGGAAGCTTTCTTGTAATCCACTAAACACATGAATATCTTGATATTATATTCCTTTGTCTTCTCTATCAGTTCCTGGACATTTTGGATCTGCTCAGGAGTTCTCTTGCCTGCAATAACCCTAGTTCGGTCATCTAATACTTGCGGAGGTAAGAATGTCTTCAGCCACTCATTCAGTCAGGTGAGAACGATTTTACTGGCATGGGCTATAAGGACTATCTTTCGTTAGTTCTCGCAGTCAAGCGGAGAACCTTTATTGAACAATGGTATGAAGAATGAGTGGGATGGTTCAAATGCCTCTAAGCACTATGGGACTTAACATCTGAGGTCATCAGTCCCCTCGCTTTAGAACTACTTAAACCTAGTAACTAAGGACATCACACACATCCATTCCCGAGGCAGTATTCGAACCTGCGGCCGTAGCAGCAGCACGGTTCCGGACTAAAGGGCTTAGAACCGCTCGGCCACAGCGACCGGTAATGAGTGGGACGATTGGTTTGGAGAATTTCCAGACATCCAGATCTTCTGACATAGCCGTTGCTGGAAGCCCATACGCAGGCTACGCATGTCCAGGAGTACGTCACGGCCGCATAGTTTGTTTCACAACAGTGAAGTTGGGGGAGGGGGGAGGGAGGGGGAGGTATCGACTCTTGAGGAAGAACTGGCCGCTGTTCATCCACAGGCATTCAGACACCTCACTGAAAATTTCGTCAGTAGAGTTCAGACCGTCATAAAAGCAAAGGGAAGACATACTTCATTGTAATGTCTGTTAACAGGTTTCTGGGTACTTTCAATCAGATAGAGTATGTGTGCAACATTTTGGCTAATATTCGAGACCTAAATTATTAAGTTACCGTTATTTATCTAAGTTTATGTGAAATTAGGAGTATCTTCAAACAAGTACGCTTGCTGTCAAGGCGTTTGTACCCTGGAGCAGCGCCCCGCCATTTTCGTGTGACACGACGCGACGTCAGAGACCGCGGCCGCTGCGCTTGCGTAGCGCCTCGCGCAGGCGCACAGCGGCACACTGATGGCAATTAAAGGCTCCCGCCTCTCGCCTCTGGCTTCTCCCTCCCACAACCCGGCGTTTCTTTATCGCCATTGAAGGTCTCGCCGAATTGGACGAATCAAAAGATAACCAGGATTTCGAAATCGGGGAGGCGTTCGTCGTTAGATTGTGCCGTGAATTGGAGTCAAGCGTTGGTGGCTGAACTCAGATAACGCTGACGATTTTAAAGGGAGAACAACACATATATACTGCCTTCTGGAATATAGCGTCTTTGAGCTTTTCTCTCTAACTATACATGGTGGACCATTTTGATCCATACTGAGGAATAATTCGGATAGAAATGTTTTATCTAAGTTGTTGGTGACAAAAAGGGTCACGCATTGCTACTAATGACTGTGACCTTGAAAGTGATTTTCTAGGCGATTTGTAGGTTATAGTGATTTTTTTTTTAAATGGGAGCTCTTATATTTGACTCAAGATTTGAAAGGAGTGGCAAATCTGACGTATAAAATAATACATTTTTCAAGGTCATGGCTGTCTGAATGAAGGTCAAATAAGCAAACACATTTTTAGTTCCGGTAGGGATTAACTTCGAATAGAGGAGGGATACACCAAAATACAATGTTGGATACAAATTTGAAGGGACATACCGCGGAATGAGACGCGAGTGGACTCACTCAGCGCTTTGTAAATCGATTGTGTACGTTTTTTATGTTTGTTCTCTCTTGCAAATGCCACAGTAACATTTATAGGCTGCTATTTATTTATTTTCGCCTATAAACACGTTATTTAAAACTCAAAGCTCAAATCCATGTTTGCTCTTTTCAAATCTGACGTCACAAATATGGGTTTTCATGAAGCAAAACACAACTTTCGAATGACCTTCCATAATTACCTTTAAAATCATGGGTACTCCTTCCGATCTGCATCTAACATTGGTTTTTGCTATATCCCTCGTCAAATCCGATTTAATCCCTTCTAGAACAAAAGACGTGTTTGCTTAGCAAAAGCAGGCTTTGCCTGTAGCGGGAGCGACTGTTAAAACTACGTTTTCGGAAAATATAGATAATAAAAAAATAAAAAATACAAAGTGAGACTCGTGGCTGTTTTCAAAAGCATACGTGCCTGCTTATTTGACCTTCACTTAACTTCGCCATTACGTTCAATAATGTATCATTTTACACGTAAAATTTGACGCTGTTTTCAAATCTTGAATGAAATATAACCTCATTTAAAAAAAAATCTCTTTAACTTCCAAATCACCTTGAAAATCATGTTTAAGGTCACGGCCATTAGTAGCAAATCGTAATCCTCTATGCCACCTACAACTTTTATCTGAAGCATTTTGCTATATCCCATCTCTATACCGATTTATTCCTCCTTACGGATTAAAATGGTCGATCCTGTATAAAATAAATGATGTGATGAGCGAGCTGGAAATTCGGAATACAAACAGTGGACAGAAACAAAGATACTGATAAATTTCGACGGCCGGAGTGGCGAAGCGATTCTAGGCGCTTCAGTCTGGAACCGCGCGACCGCTACGATCGCAGGTTCGAATACTGCCTCGGGCATGGATGTGTGTGACGTCCGTAGGTTAGTTAAGTTTTAGTAGTTCTAAGTTCTAGGGGACTGACGACCTCAGAAGTTAAGTCCCATAGTGCTCAGAGGCATTTGAACCATTTTTTTTTTTATTAATTTCAAAACTTTGTCGGTACGAAGAACTTTCGAGGACTGAGGTGCGACACCTTTACTCACAAGTGGCTTGTAATTAAATCGTGTGCCTAAGGAGCTTCGTCTCAGTTGTGTGACTATATTCGTGATTTCCTCCCAGAAAGTTCGCTTTTCGTATGAGAGCTTGCTGGAAAGTAATGCCTCCGAGTATCTTACGTGTAAAATCTTAAGGCTTTTTAAATAACACAAACGTTGTTAGTACTCTACATCTTTATTCTTCATGTCTGCATGTTTTCAGCCATCTGACGCAAGAGGGTTCGAAATTGTGGCGCTTAGCGTGGCAGTGTTTAACGATACTACGACGGTGTGTGAGTAACAACATGCTGTAATTGAGTTTCGAATTCTAAGCGTTCGTCCACGTATGGAGCACCCTCTCCTTCAGCATGACAATTCCAGACCACGCACGAGCACTGCGATATCTGCAACAGTTCGACGCCTTGGATTCACTGTCATCGATCATCTTCCGTACAGTCCCGAGTTGGTCCCATCCGATTTTCATATATTTCGAAAACTTAAAGAATACCTTCGTGGGCTACACTTCAGTACTGATGAAGTGGTGCAAGTAGAGGAATGGTTGTGGTTCGTTCAACAAAACCAAACATTCTACACTAACGGTATCAACAAACTACTCTCTCACTGGGAGAAATGTGTTCGTCGCCAGGGTGACCATGTTGAGGAATACATACGTAGACATGACGAATAAAGATGTAGAATGTTAATAACGCTTATTTTATTTAAAAAGCGGTAAGAGTTTTCGCAAAAAAATTCGGTGGCATTACTTATCAGCACACCCTCGTAGTAATTGGCAGGAAGTCATCTAGTGGAAGACGCTCTGCAATTCTTCATCTACAAAAACGATTTAGGAGACGATTCGAGGAGCCCTCTTAGTTTATTTGCAGATGTTTCTGTCATTTTCGTCTATTAAAGTGTCCCAAAGATGAAAAAGAAAGGCTAAATGATTTAGAAAATATATCTGTGTAGTGAGAAAAGTAGCAGCTGACCGTAAAACATCGGAAAGTTCTAGATCCTCCACATGATAAAAATAAAATAAAATAAAATACCGCTATATTTCGGTTGCACGATAAACATACAAATATGAAGGTTGGCGATGCAATCGATACACAGGAATACAATTATAAACAGCTTAAACTGGAACCATCACACCGAAAATGTTGTGGGGAAGTCGAAGGAAGGACCACATTTTGTTGGCAGGACATTTCAGCGACGCAACATATGTACTGAATTGCCTACACCACGCTTGTCCGTTCTTTTATAGAGCACTGCTGCGCGGTGTGGGATCTTCTCCAGGTGAAAGTGACGGAGGAGAGTCACGGATGTGATAATCGAGTTGGGGTGACAATCATTAAAACAGAGGCATTTTTCGTTGCGACGAAATCTTTTCGCGAAATTTAAATCACCAACTTTTTCCTCCAAATACTAAAATATTTTTAAATGTAATCATTCTGCTTGAGGCTGTTGCAAATTATTTATTGCACTGAATTTATTATTTACTGCATACAATAAACAATGTTTTAATAGCCTAAAGCGGAATGATTTCATCCAAACTTTTTGTGAAGTCTCTGGGCCCAGTCATCATCAAATTTAAGAAAATATTTTGTTGTACCCTACTTTCATAGGAAGAAACAACCATCATCGTAGTCAGAGAAATCAGAGCTCTCATGGAAAGACGTAGGTTTTCATTCTTTGCACGTGCTCTTAGATAGTGGATCGGTCGAGACATAGGCTGAAAGTGGTTCTACGAGCTCTCTGAAAAACTGTTGAGTGTGACAAGCTGCGACATTGTGGGAACAAAAATCTTACCAGTGATCCAAAAAGACATTTATTTATTCATTATTCCACTTACAGATAGTGAAATTTTTTTTCATCAGATTATTAGTTTAGATCCCTATTGTCAGTTTTCAGACTTTTAGAATTTAGTGGTATCTAGTACAAAAGATACTAAAATCAAAAGACAAGGCATCAGAAATGAGCTTAACCATAAAGGAAACAGTCACGGCCGGCCGGAGTGGCCGTTCGGTTCTAGGCGCTACAGTCTGGAACCGAGCGACCGCTACGGTCTCAGGTTCGAATCCTGCCTCGGGCATGGATGTGTGTGATGTCCTTAGGTTAGTTAGGTTTAATAAGTTCTAAGTTCTAGGCGACTGATGACCTCAGAAGTTAAGTCGCATAGTGCTCAGAGCCATTTTTGGAGCAGTCACGCACCTGAGCAAACTCAATTTGCTAATCATATCGAGTCGGCATGGGTAAAAATGGTACAGTCACAATAATTAGCCATACAACCTTTCTTCGTATACATACACAATTTAAGTAACACATGGACAGTTGTAATTGCCGTGCTGCCTCTATAAAGAAACTTGTTAGACTTCCGAGCAGCGACGACTATAGAGCATGCAGTATGGCACGCCAAGTGTCGTTGCTGCACAACAACAGCTGAAATGACTTCTGCATCAACTACTTATTTAATAAATAAATGCATAACATCGTTTCAGTTGGTCCTAATAAATGGTTCAAATGGCTCTGAGCACTTTGAAACTTAACTTCTGAGGTCATCAGTCGCCTAGAACTTAAAACTAATTAAACCTAACTAACCTAAGGACATCACACACATCCATGCCCGAGGCAGGATTCGAAACTGCGACCGTAGCGGTCGCTCGGTTCCAGATTGCAGCGCCTAGAACCGCACGGCCAGGCCGGCCGGCGGTCCTAATAAAACTTAATATAAGTGCTCTCGTGCGAGTCCTAGCATATTATACAAGGATAGGGCAAAAATACGGATCCACAGCGAGAAATGCATGCTTGAACAGAAATACAGACGTTAGCTAAAATTTCAGGTTGTGCTTCCGTATTTGTCCACGGAGGGCGCCTGTGCGATGTCCTCCATACGTTGCAAGCATCAGTTGCAGTGAGTACAGTATTCTGTGTAATTTGAGTGCATTACGTGGAAGCTAATTGAATTCGAACATGCTCGTGTGATGGGTGCTTCCGTACCCAAAGGTAACGAAGTTATTGGTATTCCAAGAAGCACCGTATGGGAGATATATACCGACTACAGGGAAAGACTGTCATCCGCTAAATCATAAAGTAGACGAAAGTGTGTGTTAAGTGATGGTGACACACTGTCATTGAAGAGGATTGTGACGAAGAAGAAGAGGACGATAGCTGCAAGAGTCACTGCAGAACTGTATGTTACACTCGCGAACCCTGCCAGCACCAAAACAACACGAAGGGAGCTCCACAAACTGGGATTGCAGGGCGAGATGGAACTCCAAACCTGAACATCAGTGATGTAAATCTCTGTAATAGGAAAAGGTGATGCCGAAGCCGTAAAACGTGAGCTATGGAGTAATAGAACAAAGAAATTCGATCGGATGAGTCTTGTTTCTCACTGTTTCCAAATTCTGGTCGAGTTTACGCCCCAAGAGTGAATATGTCTTGGGCTTGGCTAATAATTTGGACAGCCATGTCTTGATATTTCATGTCCCATGATTACTCAGCAAGGTTGGATTACCGTTAAGGATTAGGTGAGTATTTTGGCTGATCAGGCCCAACCCATGGTTCAATATTGCTTCCCTAATTGTGACACTGTGTTCAATACACGACAGGCTCCATGTTCGTACAGAATACATCGTCCAGAGTTAGTTTTGTGAGCACGACGATGAATTTCCGCGTCTCAGTTGGCCACAACAGCTGCCAGATCAAAATATGTTTGAGCATTTGTGGTCTACTTTTGAGAGAAGGGTGCGTGAACGCTATCGCCCTCCATGACTGATGCCCGAACTTGCCAGTATTTAGCGTGAAGGAAGGTAATGTGTTGTGATTTTGGGGCTTCCATATTTTTGTCCTTCCCCTGTACTACAACTAGTAAACCATCGGGACGAACTCCCATGTATAAAACAGCTTCAAACGTTTAATTTAGCCGGCCGCGGCGGCCGAGAGGTTATAGGCGCTTCAGTCCAGAACCGAGCGACTGCTACGGTCGCAGGTTCGAAACCTGCCTAGGGCATGGATGTCTGATGTCTGTGATGTCCTTAGGTTGGTTAGGTTTAAGTACTTCTACGATCTAGGGGTCTGATGACCCCAGATGTTAAGTCCCATAGTGCTCAGAGACATTTTAACCATTTTTTTTGTCTAATTACTTCACAAAAGAGATAATTTGTTGAAGATTTGACATTAAGAAAAAGTTTTCAAATTATGCTTAAAGTTTATTGGAAACAGTACATGAAACACTGGATGAATGTAGTATAGGTAATTTGTGCTCCATTTTAAGCAAAAGCCAGTTTTTCACGCCTCCCAGTGTTTATGAAGTCTTATGTTCTGAAATACACTGAACATCCACAAGACTATGTCCAGTGTCACACTATAGATATAAACCCGTATAGGCGATAGCAGCGTCGCGTGGCGAGGAATGACTGCTAGTCAGACACACGCACAGTGCATGCTGCATGAGCGAGCGTGCTGTCCGTGTGTAGAGTGCGGAAGGCGCACGATCTGAATTTGACCGAGGACAGACTGTGATGTTCCGGAGGCTCGCCACGAGCATTTCGGAAACTGCGCGACGCGTCGGATGTTCGAGGTGTGCTGTGGTGAGTTTCTTCGACACGTGATGAAACCACGTCCAGACGTCGTGGTGTTGGGTGGCCACCCCTCATTACATAAGTCGGTCGTCGTAGGCTGAGCAGACTAGTAAAACAGGAAAGGTGGCGAACTGTGGCGGGACTAACGTCAGACTTTAATGCTGGGCCGAGTACAAGTGTGTCTGAACAGACAGTGCACCGGACACTCCTAACGATGGGCCTTAGCACCCGATGACCAATGTGTATGGCAATGTTAACATCACGACATCGGCCACTACAACTGAAATGGACACGTGACCATCGGCACTGGACTCCGGCGCAGTGGCAGAGCATTGCATGGTCTGATGAATCCCGATACCTTCTTCACCACGCCGATGGGAGGGCACGAATCCGTCGTCTTCCAGGAGAACAGCTCCTTGACACCTGTACTGTGGGACGGAGGTCAGCTGGCGGCGGCTCCATTATGGTCTGGGGAACATTGACGAAGGCATTCACGGGTCGGTGGAGCTCGTGCAAGGCACCATGACGCCCAAGGAGTATCGTACACTGGTTGCGGAACGCGTAAAACCCTTCGTGACGATTATGTTTCCTTGCGACAGTGGCATTTTTCAACAAGATAACGCGCCATGTTACAAGGCCAGAAATGTGATGGAGTGGTTCGAGGAACACAATGGTGACTTCCGACTGATGTGCTGGCCCCCCAACTCTCCAAATCTGAGGCCGATCAAAAACATTTGGGATGTGATTGAACCTGGCGTCAGAACACATCGCCCCCCGTCTCCCCGGAATTTACGGGAATTAGGCGACTTGTGTGTGCAGATGTGGTACCAACTCCCTCCAGCGACCTTCTAAAGTCTCATTACCTCCATGCCACGACGCGCTGCCGCTGTTATCCGTGCCAAAGGTGGACATAGCGCCTATTAGGTAGGTGATTATAAAGTTCTGGCTGATCAGTGTATGTGCCGTACAACGATATAATCTTGCAAGTACGTTCAGTCATATATGTGAATGTTGTTTCCAAACTGTTGCGGTAGAAAAGAAGTAACAAATTAAAACGTCATGTCTGATGCTGAAGTTCTGCTGTACGAAAATGTAGTAAGCGATAAACTTTTTTCCTTTCATTATTTTGTAGGGTGGGGTGGGAGGATGTTAGCAACAAGAAGTTTCGTAGAAGTTTGAAATTATCAGTAAAATTCGTTGGAAGTTGCTAAGTGCTGTCATTCTCAAATACTGTCTGATTAAAGTCCGGATATTTGCTCGCCGTCAGTTACGCTGCCACAAGAAAAACTCTCAGATTCTGACTGTAATGCCAGATTTGTCCAGAAAGCAAGTTCTGTTCCATCGTGAATTGGAATCCACAGTGAAAATCAGTAATGTTTTATGTTCAAAACTTAGCTAAATCTTCCAGCTACATCTCCTCATAGCCACCCCTCCGACTTAGACATCTGTCGTAGCGTCGTATGAACTCTGCAATACACTCGTTATAGAAGTCAGCCACTTAGGCTGGTCTTCAGATTGTTCTCTGTGGCAAAATGCTGTCTTCATAGCCAGAGGTTCATTTGAGCAGAGATGAAAATCTGAGGGAGCAACGCCCGGACTGTATAGTGGGTGATCAAACACTTCCCATCGCAAACGCTGCAGGAGTGTCTTCACTGACCTGCAGTGTGCGGCCGAGAATTGTCATGAAGAAGAAAATGTATAACATTATTTTCTAGACATCTTTACATACTCATTTTGCGCTCGGAACTGGAATGTGCAGCGTGACGCAACAGACGGGCATACTAGAAACACAGTCCAGCACATAATTATGTGCAAAGCTTCATCAGATTTTCGCTGTAGTTTCCATATGGCGACTGCTCGGAACTTACTTTCTGGATACCCCTCGTACTTGAGTATGTGTGTTAAACTTTTAACATGAGAGTGTACCTTATATGCCAGCGGCCTTGCCGCAGAGGTGACACCGATCCCCGTCAGTACATCGAAGTTAAGCGCTGTCGGACTCAGCTAGTACTTGGATGGGTGACCGTCCGGGTCTACCGAGCGCTGTTGGCAAGCAGGGTGCACTCAGCCCTTGTGAGGGCAATCCAAGAGGTACTCGAATGTAATGTAGCGCTTTCTCTCACGAAAACTGACAGTGGCCGGAAGAGCGATGTGATGACTACATGACCTTCCATATCCGCATTTACTGACGCAAACCGCCAGAGGATGATGCGGCGGTAGGTCGATACAGTTGGGCCTTCCAAGGCCTGTTCGGGAGGAGAGAAAAAGATACCTTATGTAGCGGATTATGACAGAACTTAAAATTATGCCAATACTTATGCGAATCACTGAAAGCCGTTAGACAACATGCATCTTGTATTGGATTCCGGAACAGTCGCTTAGTAATACAGACTACAAAGGGAAGCGAGGCTTTGTTTAACATTATTAATAAGTATATTACAAACTAGATTCAAAATAACATTGCACAATTTAAATGGAGTAATGTTAATTTAATTATTTTTTTTGTAATATATTTCATATTGACGTTAAATGAAGCTACCCTTCTCTTTATAATAGGCCTAATAGTACAACATATTAAGTTTTATTAACTCCCACTGAAACTATTTAGTGCATTCATTTATTAAATAAGTTTTTTTTTGTAATTTTGGTATATTTTGTACGACGAGAGGCGTCTGCATTTTGTAGAGCAGAAAATGGTAATTACGGACCGAATTTAATACCTTGAAATACAAAAAAAGTTATCTGTGACTGGAATAAAAAACGTATAAATACTTCAGTGTGAATTCCAGAGTAATCATCTACACTAAGATTTATTTAAGTACTCTTCCATTTGCTGCCATTTTCCAACACTGACCGCGGGCTCCGTGTAAGGAAATCTAAACTTGACTGTTTCGTTTAGTCAGAACGAGAGTGGAAATGTCGCAACTACATCAACAATCAACCATGGAAGACTCAACATGAGGCTTATTCTTAAAATTACGTTATGTCCTATGTAGTTTTTACACAGTCAGCATGATACAAAAAACAGGCAAGAACCACCGGCGGTTGTTTCTCACGTGAGCTATCCGTAAATGGAGTACGAAGAGAATACATTTAACGCAGCCTCTGCTTCAAACCGTAGAGAACGGAAGGAAATGCAGCTGATGATACTTTGATCACCACAGATATGACATTAAGTTCTATGAACAGAAATGCCGTCTGGGGGGAGAGCGTCAGTGTAATCTTAACTGTGGTGGAAAATTATAAATCGCATAATATTGTTCCGTGTGTTTTAATGGTTTGCGTATCGTATATCAGAAATAGAAAAATAGTCTAATGTTCCGCTTAGTGGCTGAGGACACACAAAAATTTTGACTGGTAATGATCGACACGCCTCACCTTCGATCACTAATCGCTACAGTTATATCGAAGGAAGGGAAACAGGAACTAGGGTTTGACATCCTATCGACGGCAACATAATTAGAGGCAGAGTGCAAGCTCGGATGGCACGAGGTGGGGATGAAAATGAACAGTATATTTTTAATATAATACGATCAGGATAGTTATTTGTTTATGCTGCTCAAAATACTTTGACTAATTATTTTTATGATGATATCATAACCTTCGTACGTTGGATCGCTGTACCGTCTTCTGTCGATTCAATAGAGGATGATAATAATGAATGTTATCTTGCGAACGTGATATCTTACATTGTGTTTTCCGTTTCACCATCTGCCATAACACGTGACACCCCAAAATTACCAAACACTTAACTGCTTACTAACATTGTATTTTCCGTTTCGTCATCCACCGTAACATGTGACACCCAATAATTATCGTACATTTAACTACTTACATGTTTTGACGCATGGCGAAAATAAAACTGTTCCGAAAAATGTTTTCATGATTTCGAAACAATATAATCTATATAGCAAAGAGGTTATTAGAAAGTAGCAGCAAATTCTGAAAGAGAGAAAGTCGAAGGAAAAGAGTTACACCCACTGCATGGATGTAATTCACCAAGACCTTGGTTGAAGTTTAGGGAGAGCTGTTTAAAGTGAACATCTTCACTAAATACATCAGCTAAGAAAACCAGTGAAAAACTGTGGAGAGCAAAAATAAATCACCTGCTAGCAGGGCTAACACCTGCAAAATACTTACCAGCCGGATACAACTTGGACCGGGCTGGACATAACTGACCAGGTTACTAACGGGCACTGGCAAACCTAAGGACAACCCAATCAGATGATGATGATTACAAGGGGCAACATTGTGTGGATGGAGGTATAGACAACGAAACATCTGAATCAGTGTTTATGTTGTCCTGATTTTTGCAAGAAGGAGGAGTTTTTCAAGGCTCAAGAAAGAGGTGCAGCAGCTGCTCATTTATGGACAAAGACTGTTTGATTTCAAATTTGTATGCTTGTTTACGTATAGATTCTTTCCATTTCCATAGCTGAATTTGGAAATTTATAGAATCCCATATGTATGGTTGTGACTCGAGTGAATACACAAATAAAGAAAATTAGTAATTTAACTGAAATAAGATGGTTCAGATGGTTCTGACCACTATGGGACTCAACTGCTGTGGTCATCAGTCCCCTAGAACTTAGAACTACTTAAACCTAACTAACCTAAGGACATCACACACATCCATGCCCAAGGCAGGATTCGAACCTGCGACCGTAGCAGTCGCACCGTTCCGGACTGCACGCCTAGAACCGCGAGACCACCGCGGCCGGCTAACTGAAATAAGTTGGAGCACTAGGTACCTCAGCAAGAGACAGTTTCAAGATCTACATGTCACAGAATCTGAAACTGTATCAGAAACTCCGCATTAGCACGTTGAACGGCCGTTGCACAACGTGAAGATTCGTGTTTGGTGAGTAGTTGTCGGCTCAGTTTCATATTGGATTTCTTGCACCTTAACTCGTTTTTCGAAGTTTATACTTGGATGTATTATTATAATTTGACATCTTAGACGAACAATCTGTCACCATTCCCTTTGAACCTTCTTCCTTTTTGCAGCTTTCAAATAACTTCGTAAAGTTACCAGCAAGTTGCATTACCTGTCAGTGAAGGTATTTCCTTCTGTTACTATAGTTTTAACGAACTCTCATTTGTCAGAAACTGAATGCGCTGGCACTTTTCGCGTTGCCAAGGTTGGTTAGTGTAACATATAGGAACCACAACAGCATTTTTAATAAAAATTATCATAGTATGAGACTGTACCCTCATTTTGTAATAACGACCAATGTTTTGGCCACTGTTGCAAGTATTTACTAGTAAGTAGATCAACTCTTACATACCGAGAGCAAGAACTGCCTGCAGGGCAAACTGCAACTCTTGAGATTAAGTTTATCAGGATAGCCACAAATCGCAATCAGTCCTTTTTATTTTTACCGGTACAACTCCATAATTTTACAAAAACATCATAAGAGATTCTCGAAGTTGAAACAACAAAGTATGACAATATGGACTCTTACATTGACATTAAAGGACGTATTTGATTCACAATATGGGAACTTAACGTTTACAATTATCCACATCGCAGATACGGGCCCTTTACTAAACGTCTTGGAAGAGGTAAAAATTTTCATGGGAAAGAAGAAAATCCCGCAAAATTTGTTAAATGAACAGAACGATTTTAGCTTGCATGGATTCTTCCAATTATTCGAACAGGTGCTCCAGATAACCACTCGGGAGAGTATGTCAACTACATTCCGTATTATCCTAATAGAAATATTTATGAAATACTGTACTTTTGAATGTATGTTTTTGGCGATACATTTGTAAATAGATTTTTAAAGATACATTTATTAATATGTATTTTGATAGATACTGCAGCACAATTAAATTTTGTCCATTGCAGAAATGGCGTGTGTATGGGCTATACACGCCCATAAAAGCGGCGTTAGAAAAGTAAACTTCTGTTTGCCGTAGCAGTATTACTTTTGTGACAAATGACACTACTTTACTTTACTTCGCTGTTAGTGTAGTAGTTGAACTGCCCTGGTTTTTCGTAAAGTAGATTCGAACCAATGAGCATGTACATAGGCGCTCGTCTCGCTCAATAAGAGTGGTACATTATCTTAGGATGCACATGGCCATAAACGTTGCAGGTACTATTTTATAGCCAACTTAATCTCTGCTGCCACCAATGCACTGAGCTAACTACTGTATTTTAAGCATAAGGTACCATATTGTAAATCAAGTATTTCTTGAATGTCCGCGTAAGATTCCGTGTTGTCACACTTAGTTGTATTAAATTCCACAGTTTCCGATGCACATGTAAAGTTATAGAACGAAACCTGTAAAAATAGAACATGCTTGTTGCGACTTGATAAACTTAACTCTTACGTACTTATGTTCCATTCTGCAACTGGTACCACTTTTCAAGAATGCTGCAGAACTCGCCTCATTACTAAATCACAGGAGTGTAGAGGAGGAAGCTGACAGCTTGTGATTTTTATTTGAATTTTAATTGGTAATATTGTCGAATGAATAGCAAGCCAGCGTCGTGAGGTGGTACTTCTCCCACGATACCCGGCGGCGCCTACGGCGAGACTATGCGCTAAATGTACTGCTCCGCCCTTTTACCCGCCTACTTCTGGCAGCCAAGACCATAACTGTTATTTGCATGGCAGGCTACCTCATATCGAAATCATCTTTCTTTTTTCCTCTTGAAGGCAAGTGAAAGCCTGGCTATTACGCAAGCTTAACCGGAACATTATAAGCCAGATACACTCATTGTTATTTTGCACCTCCGACGACTTGTTATTTTGTCCTGGTCATGTGTATCCATCGAGCTTCGTTACGCGTGTACTAACAAACCGCTTCGTCCCAGTAATGTGCACTAGTTCGTGCTCACAGCTGACTTAGTTGATTCCAGGCGTGTAACACTTGACGATTGCTTCTTTTGTGGAGCGGAGAAATCTCCAATCCTTTCTCTGCCCTCCTAACCAGTAATTATTCAGGAGATTTAGAAGAAGGTGTGTAAAACGTGGTTTAACTTCTTAAATATTCTTAATATGCTTATTATTACGAACGAAAACAGTATAAATTAAGAAGAATAGGGAAACGTAACCAACGTCGTTGACAAACAAGAAACACTATAGTGCGCGATCGGAATGTGATCGATTCCTTCCCGGTGAAGAAAGATTTTTCGAAAAAATGGTTCAAATGGCTCTGAGCACTATGGGACTTAACATCTGGGGTCATCAGTCCCCTAGAACTTAGAACTACTTAAACCTAACTAACCTAAGGACATCACACACATCCATGCCCGAGGCAGGATTCGAACCTGCGACCGTAGCGGTCACGCGGTTCCAGACTGAAGCGCCTAGAACCGCACGGCCACACCGGCCGGCAAGATTTTTCACCCTCAGAGTTTGACAGCCAAGGAAAGACGAGATAGTGTCACACAGCCCCTATCCTAAAATATTGCGCCAATATCCTAGGATAAATATTATACCTTTACATAGTGTCTCTTGCAATGGAATTATGTAATAGTGGTGATCCGTCGATCGGATGAGAACGTTAAGCTTAGTGGCGTCACTGATACTAGTCGAGAGAAGCAAGCATAGGCTGAAACTACTTTCCCTTTTTCCATTCATTTGCATCGACAACAAAAACAGAAACCAATATGATGAATACACTCTATACAAGGTTATCGTAATTACGTACACAAAACAACTACACATAGTACGCAACAAAAAAATGGTTCAAATGACTCTGAGCATTATGGGACTTAACTGCTGAGGTCATCAGTACCTTAGAACTTAGAACTACTTAAACCTAACTAACCTAACGGCATCACACACATCCATGCCCCAGGCAGGATTCGAACCTGCGACGGTAGCGGTCGCGCGGTTCCAGACGGTAGCGCCTAGAACCGCTCGGCCACTCCGGCAAGCTAGTACGCAACACTTTGCATTCGCGAAGGGAAGAGGCTTATGTGCTCGAAGAAAGTAAAACCGTTCAGTTTAAGCAGCTAAAATTGAGATTAAATTTTACTGCTTTCCATTTACCGTGGATTGGGAACCAACCAACTTTCCATCAGTAGCGACTGTAAGAGCTAGGAAAATTTCCCAGCTTGGAAGTGAAATACAGTTATTTGCAGATCAAGAGCGTAAGGTAATTTCGATATAGCCTCTTTCTATTAAGTTTTTCCAGTGAGTAGTCCCATCTTTGAGCTGTCGTTCTGGTAGGTCTTCAAAACACTCGTCTACGATTTCCGTTACCTCTACATTGCGCTCGAACAGTTTTCTAGCCATATATTTCTTTAGCAGTGCAAATAGCAGGTTATCAGAGGGTGTCAAATAGTATGAAAATAGTTAATACTCCAACTATTCCTCCGTAAAGTCCTTATATTTCCCTCCACCAAAGCCATTTTGTGTGTAGGTGCATTGACCTGATGCAAGAACTTTCTTCTATAATACAGGTATGTTATCACGTATTTATTCATCAATTTACCAGAAGCTGTGATTGGTCTTCGCCAGTTGTTGCTTAATTCACATGCAAAATAATTATAAAAATAACTTCATTTTCACGCCAGGGAAACACTGGTTTTAGTCCTTCCATAGATAAGGCCGAAGTCATCTCTCTTGGTGTAGGATCAGCAACGTCCATCCGCACTGTTTCTTTTCTGACCCACGCTGTATCCACAATAAAAAAATAGCACATAAAAATGAGTTGAATTCTTTTTAAAATGGTCCAAATTACGCTGAGAAATTCGTTTTCGCTTGTTCTTGGTTAACCTCGAAAAATTCGACACCCATCTTGTATATAGCTTTCTCGTAGATAGCTTGTCAGTTATAATGCACCTTAATGTTCTTTACCACATACACATTGTATTAAATATTTCACATACCTCTGATCGTTTGTCGTATAACTGAATATTTTATACTTTCTCAGTGCTGCTATCTATAGTTGTAGGATTGTGATATTTTTGACTTCAAAATCTGTACGGCCTTGTTTGAATAATCAGTTACCATTCTGAGATTTATTATCTTTGAATGAATTTGCGTTTGCGATAATATTTTATGAACACAGGACTTTATTACGTCACAATTGATCCATTTCACAGGGACACACACAACTGCTTTATAAAGTTGTACTTATCAAACTAAAACCCAGATCAAATTGAGAGTGTACCAACATACCAAGACAAAACTCGACACCTTTGTGCTGGCCAAGAACTTTTCATCATGCATCATAATTTGAATTAACACGTCATGACCGGTCTCACTGAAGTTAGAGGTTTCCTGATATATACTGCAACAACTGCAATGAAATATGAAAAGTAAATTGGCAAATAACGAATGTAAACAACAGTAAATATCTGGCGAAGAGTTCTCGGGCTTCCAGCCGGGTGGCGGTGTCTTCAAACTGAGACGTTTCGACGAGTGACTTCACCAGAAGATGATGAGTATGTCACTTGTCGAAACGTCTCAGTTTAAAGACACCGCCACCCGGCTGGAAGCCCGAGAACTCTTCGCCAGCTGTATACGCCGGGAAAGCGTACATTCACATTAACAGTATATATATCTCCGGAGGTATACACTGATTTTCTTTTCGTGTTTCTGACTACAGCGCAAGATCTTTAGATTTTGAGTTGCACATTCATAAATCGGAAGTCAGTTCCTAGAAACGTTGAAACATTTTCGAATTGAATACTGTAACATATTTTTATCTTTTTATACTAGTATTTCCGTATTTAATTGCTATAATAACTCTGTTATTTTGTGTGTCATAACGGGTCGTGTGCTAAAATTAGGTATCCAATAATTACATTACTCGTGTCAAAGTTATTGCGTTAATATTTGACTATTTACAGCTGACGATAATCTCTGTCCTTAAGAAAAGAAAACAAAAAGGAGAGGAACCTAACTTACTGATTCTGAACATCATTCCACTGGATATAAAATATGCTGAAAATTTTTTTGTGTCTGTTCACACAAGAGGAGGGGACCATTTCTCGTAAAACAAATTCCACCAAATTAATTCTCGCGCAGCTTCAACAGTAAGTAGCAACTATGGTTTTTTTTTTATACAAAGCGATCAGAAACAGTCTAAAAAGCTTTTAAGGGAGGTGCGGGGTAGGTTTCACTGAGAAATAATTGTTAAGAAAATAATTCGATAGGTTGCGCCGTTCCCGAGTTCATTAGCGTTGAAGTTAGCCAATATTTGACCGTTACGCGCGCAAATTCAAGCTGCTCGCCAAAGGCGTTGTCACCAGTCGTGTTCTTCGTTTGGTTTTCTAAAACCGATCAACAGAGTGAATCAAAAATTGGACATGGCTCGGTAGCAAAGATCGGACCCGAGCCAAAGGCTGGGCAGTTTCGCGCGCTGTCGTCTACGATGCTACGCTATGAAAACAACTGATACTAATTGCACCTGGCGGGCGAAACCACCTGATCTGCTAACTTCAACGCTAATTAAATCGGAAACGGCGCAACATGTCGAATTATTTTCTTAACAATTATTTCTCAGCACAGAATACCTTGCAACACCTTTACAAACTTTTCAAATTGTTACTGATCATCCTGTACAAGTAAAATTACAATGATACATGACACCGGAGGAAAAAAACGGGTGAAATGGCGCAGTGACTCATATCCAGAAGCGACTTATGGCCACCAGTACTTTGAATTTACATAGTTTGCCTATATGGCTTCGGGCGAATATCAGGATGATTCCTTCGTCATCCTCCTCTAGCCCAGCCAGTGGTGTTTCCTTACTACATCGACGAGAAGCTAAACGTTCATATTTCTTCTAGATTACAAGAGCTGTATGTGTACAGTGCCAGGAATATACAACAGGTCGCTGATCGCTGACCGCGTCCTAATGGAGACACCGGCACTGCCCTACGATAAGCTTTATTCAGCGTGGCGTCATTTCATTTGAAACCAGTCTGCCTCCGACAGCAACAGCATCCCTGGGAGCGCACGAGCGAATGCGTAACAGATGATACAACTGAATTACAGGCGTAACAGTAAGCACGGTTGTTTTTACTCCGTAATTACTGCTTTCCAGAGCTGCCAATGGGCTGACAGCTGTTACGTAAGTACCAATGATTTACGTGTTTCGCCCTTGAGGGACAGCTACGTTCTGCGTGTGGCGAGTGATAATTCTCGAGACGGCTCCGTTGTAAGCATCTCACAGCAGCGATTACAACTGCGCCGGGAACGGCATTCGCCCGCCGCTTCCGTTTCTTTGCCGAGCATTCGTGGATTTTGGCCACTTCGCCGCCCGAAGCGCCAGTATACCGGAAGAACGGCTTGTAAGGCAATTTATCAGTCTAAGAAATGGACTGTAAGGTGTTGACGGAACTGATGACACACATTCTTTGCATTTAGTAATCCAGGAGTGCTAAAACCCGCATACACTGTCCAGCGAAGGTGTCTGAAGCACCATTATCACGTCATCAATCAACCGCATTCATGGTATTATAAAGCGACCCGCATACGAGCAACAGACCGACGCGGTTATTCGATAATCGGTTAGCATATAGCTCTGACAGCTGCTTAAGCAAACTTCCGCGTGAGCTGTGATAATTTATTTATCCTGTCGCTTTACTGGTCAGACTCACACACGTTGATTTTCTTTACATATGGCGGTGTCTCACGACTTTTAAACGCCTGGTGGCTTAGTGGCACACGGTCTTTACGCAAAAAGTCGGAGGAAGATATCCACTTGTTGGCAATGACGATTCTTTTAAAGAGGGTTTCGCTGTATAACGTTGTAAAACGTTCGATTTATTTAACTCTTATCATTAGTAATCGCTTACTTTGGAAGCGCAATGAAAGACTCTTGATACATCACGTAAACCATAGTTCATTTCTCGTCTGGAAACATAGCTGTTTTAGATACTTCGGACAGAAGAAAACAACTGCAATAATTCTCACGAAATCTGTGTTTCCATCTCAGAAAATGTAACTTACCAGCGCACTTGTCAGTGATATTCTAATACGGATGTTATCAGACAGGAAAATTAGGGTTTCGTTACAAGGAAGGAAGATACAGGTTCCAAGTCTCGTCGACGACGAGGTCACTGCAGACGGATTAAAATCACGGACTGGAGAAAGATAAAAGAGGACATCGGCTGCAGCCTTTCATAGGAACAGTCCGGTACTCACTACGAGTGATTTGGGGAACTAACGGAAAACCTGAATCTGGTGGCCGGACTGTGATTTGAATAATCGTCCGGCAGAAAGCGTGTCCAGTGTACTAACCACTGGACTCCTTACTCGCTAGTTAAGCTATAATTTACACGGCTTTGTTGCACATCTTTGATTTCTCGCACTATTCCGGAAATATTCGATTTTCCAAATAATCGCCTTAGGTAACTTCCTGTTTTCCGATTTTAAGGAATTTTTGGAACCGTTACAGTCATTTACTGACAGCTCCAGCTCTAGTATTCTGTTTACATTAATTTAGTATTACAAGGAAAATAAACTGTAAACGGGTGAGAAAGTTCTAATGTACATATGGGTGATATCTTAAACTGTGAAAGTCATACAATAAACGTTCTAAAATGTAGTTCAAATACATTTGCCATGTGAAGCGTTTCCAACTTCTAGGACATAGAAAAGAAGTTAATATATTTCACTTATTTTATTCATGAAGCCCTGAGGGGCAATATTTTGTTGTGCTTCTTCACGCACGCGAAAAATACTCATTGTACTAAAGGAAGTAATTGTAATTACATGCGGGATTCATCCACGTACATTTTGTAGGTACATGTTTAAGCAGCTGCAAATAGTGACTATAGCACCACAGTAAATTTATTCCCTGGGAACCATCGTCAACAATTTGTTTGGGCTTAGGAGTAACAGCGATAATCATAAGTATGAGGCTAGACGGAAATTAATTTGCACTACACTACAATGAATCAAACTTCATCATGTAAAGCAGTGAAATGTAGCAATAAAACACTTTGACAATTCACCAACGAAAATAAAATGTCTGTTTTTCCGTTACAAATCGCATATAATAATGGAATACCTGAACAGTAATCAGCAGTCAATTATAAACGAACATATGGATTCCTTGAGCGGGACAGTTAGCTTCAAGTTATCATATGATTTTACACTGAATAAACGTGGAGCATAACAACATTATAAATTCAAGTATTCAGACATAAAATTGATGGTCAGAGGACATGAAGAATATGAGTAAATAACGACATTTTATCTAGTGCGACACCCTTTATGAGCTGTCCACTTTTTGCATTTCATAATTATCCGTAAACAGTCAATGATGTTGGAGGCCCTTCGTTTACTAATGATAGATTCTTCCTATTTTTTTACTGATTCACCTACTATTAATATTTTTCTGTGTTTCGCGCACAACTTTTTACTTTGCTGTTTCAGTGTGATGTACATTATAACGGAATTAAATGTGAAAACCGCATATTCACGTTAACGAAGTGTGGACAACAACTTCGCACAGTAAGAACGGATTCAATTTGCTACGCTAAGGGAGAATCACCCGAGAAAGTTCAGGTAGTCTGTTCATATGCTAAGAGTCAGTAAGCGCTTACTGACAACGGGCACTGGAAATATTTTTAAAATTTCCAATCACTGATCTTACAATAAATACATCTTTTAAAATTCTGAACGAAAAGGAAATTTTCTACAAAAGCGAATAGAAGATAAAGAAAGGCAGAAATCAGTCGATATTCCGTTCCTTCTCCCACCAAAATATTACTCTAATAATCATTAAATTCTGAGTCGAAACAGTTAGATACTTAGATTTAATAATACGTAATATAGAGTGGCCATGTATAAAAGAAGCAAATTTTTGTATTTAAAATATAAGAATGTGTGATGTGCACTACAGTGAAATGTATTGTCATGGGCGACTAACCGTATTCTCCTCAGTGTTATACCATTTTTGAAATTAATTTTATGTAGAATTTTCAACTAAATTGCAACTATCTCTTAAGTTAATGTTTTGTTAAGTTATTTAACCGTTTCTTTAAAGATCTGATATGGTACATTCTGATATTTAAAATTCCACACTAATTTATTCAGCGGTAAAATTACGAAATTAGTTAAACTAATTTCAGCTGCTGGAGGAGGACACTTTTGGAACAAAATTTTGAAAAGCAGATATTATCTTAACCAAAGTAAATTTGTTATAAAATCGGTACGCTTCTCTGATGTATGTCAAACTTCACGAGCACAGGTATTGGTCTCAAAAATGTGGTGAGGCCGTTAGCACCTGTGGAGCAATATACCTGTGTTGGTTCCCAAAAAGTTATATGAGTGAATAATAATTTTATGGTAATTTAGTAAATATTCGTCTTTCGTATTTCTGTTTGTGTGTTTCAATTGCTTACTAATTTGTGTTGAAGTGCGCTGATGTTTTTGTTAGTCCCACGATCTTTAGAGCTTGCATAACTTCTTAATTATTAATAGGTATTTGTATGACTTATTCGTGTTTTCTGAAAGAAATGAAGAGATACAATGTATTGGTTTTGAATATAATTAAGTATGGTTGAAGCGATAGTATAAGTTACAATCAGATTAAAAATAAACTGCCGTGTGAGACACGAGGTAACGTCTGTAATGGTGTATAACCGTATGTACGTAACTTGCTGACTGTCAAGGAATTCATGTTCTACACTAAAACGATGATATTTGCCTGTTCTGAAACTCAGAAAATATTAAGTATAATTCGAAGATCGTTTATTTCAATACGGCATTTTTGGATATCAGTGCTGTATGTAAGTGCATTACGTTTTAATATAATAGTAGCTCCTGCTTGCAGTGTATAAACAATATGCTAGTAAAAGTTGACGTTGTTCAGTTGAATCCTTTACTTTGCGTAGTGAGATGTTAGCCAATTTACTCACTCCCACATACCGGAAGTTGCTGAATCAACAGCAGCAGTTATTATTTTTTTTCAATGCCTTACGAAGTTCAACTAGTGATTGTCAGATAGGAACGTAACACTTTCGTCTGGCTGGACGTAAAGTATAGAAATAAACAGAAATATAATGAAATAGGCTGACAGCCGTTTGCTCATTCGTGTGGAGTTTTTTGAACCTATAGAAAATATTGACAGATAACACGTCTGTCGGGAATCTTAAAGTTTTTATGAGGGTTAATTTATAAAGATGACAAGTTTACTGTGTCAAAATAGCCACCCCGTCACCCGTTATACATTTTAAAAATGAAAAATGTCAAAGTAAACGCTGAAAAAGCATTATTTTCGTTTTCATTGTATTTCAGTGAGCAACAGAATACGCAAGATATATTAAAACCTGATCCCATTGCAATAAAAGTTTTTGATTTATAAAGGTACGTCCCTGGTGAAAATCGATGTTCAGGATGTAACATTATGTAATACAGTTACTTCCTGCGTATGTTACTTTTGGAGAACTATTTCTTAGCTCCCACAAAAAGCCCACCTTGTCAGTAATCTAAAGATTTGTTTTGCGTGAGCACCATATCAGACACACATACATATGTATCATAGGGTAAAGATGCCGTTTGTGAAGACAGCAGATTTGTAACAAATCGAAGCTGAGTGTCGCATCAGCACCAGCATAACATACCTCCAAACGTTGAACTATGCTAAGAGACCCACATCTCAAAATTTTTCACACGAACTACGGTGATCAAGGCACTGGACTCGCGTTGTAGACTACATTCCCATCAGATCGTCGATTTTTTTGTTTTTTTTGTTTCGTGATTTCCCTAAATCGCTTAGGATAATACACGACGATTCCTTTCAACTTTTGTGAAGAGAGGGGTCCGGGATCCGATTTGTGAAAGAGGACCTTAAAGGGACTCGTATTTTTCACTTATTCTGGAAACATGTTTTTTAAAATATTTATATACGTAGAAAATTTGCTTTCGGGAGGCCTTCATACAAACAATACTTGGTCCATAAAATTAAGCAACAAAAGCTTTTCTTAAAAAAAGTGTAACAATTACTGTGGAAAATATGTAAGAAATACCTAAATGTACAGTTAAATATTTCCTTATTTAGCAATATGAACACTTCACTGTGTTGCCAAACGAATTATAATGTAATGTATTCCTTCTTGAATGTAAAAACACACCGCAGTCATCTAATATAAGGTTCACTGTCACATCCCGGAAGCGGTGAGTCAACAGGCGCGGCTGTTGATGCGGGTCGGATAAAATTTTAGTCATTTTAAACAAGTCAGAACCATGTTATTACAAAATGCAGCCTCAGGCTTTGCTCATTTTGCCTTACAGGAAGCAAATTTTTTGCATATTGCATAATTTGAATTTTTTATACTTAATATCACACATTACACTTCAATTTTGCACGTTAATCACCTTTTCCTGCCTTTAGTGCTCAATATTACACTATTGTGCTTAATAGTGCAAGTAATATCTTACTTAGGAGTGCTGTATTTTGGCAAACCACTGAGAAGCACTCATACTTAAATCTCCCTTCACCCTCCTTGGTTATTTTACACTTTTCTTCTTTCAGTCTGTGTTTAAGCTGAGGATGTGATCAGAAATGAACGAAGGTGAATTTTTTGGAACCCCTGATTATTACAAATAAACGCATCAGGGTAAATGAGAAGAATTTCGATTATTATTTATTTATCGTTTGGCTTCTAGTCCGAAGAGATATTCTGCTCACTTTCGGTGCAGATGAGGGGATTGGAATCTGTCAGTAAAGAAATGAACTCGGAAAGAACTGGATGTGCCGTATAGTAAGGGCCCAACGCCACTATTGAAAACGGGCAGCCACAGAAACCCATTTTTTATGGTTGCCGGCGGATGGATTCGAACTGCCTCACCTCCTGAATCCAGGGATTTCTAGCTCAGCATCTCGATATGCAGAGCTAATACGGTCGGTCGAGAATGTGGAAAAGCTGGTTGTTGTACACTGTTTAAAACAAAATAAAATGATTCACAACAAAAGAAGGAATTCTGAGATTGCATGCCTTTACCTTACTTGGGCATGTCTGGTCAACTGATAGCGCATGAATGCGTACATCTTTTAAGATTTAATTATTCATGGAATTCCTGGCTTCAGTTATCATAGGGTTACAAGAGCGCAAATAGATTTTGGACGAACGGGAGATATGGGGATGCAGGGCGCCGTTAGCTCGGACGAATTCAAGAGCCCGCCGAAAAAATCTTATAGAAACGATCATCACATACCCTTTTGCGCTCTCCGCATACACTCCTCCCCTTCGCCCACCCTATCGTTCCGTATTTAAACTGATTTTAATAACCAAGTACCGCCCGGGTGATCAGATTGGGCGATATGTTGCCATTTGGGCTACCAATGACAGAATTTTGAGCTAATTTTATAAAGAAATGCAGCTATCGACGTTTGGGCGATGTTTTCGCTGATAAACGTGATTTTTGGACGACGCAGGCAAAACCAAACGTAATGTTATGCACTAGATTTAATATAATGTTTTTTATAATGATGTTTAGCGATCCGCTGCCGTGCAAATACTGAAATATTTCAACCCCAAGGATCTACCAGTCTCCAAATAACTACTCTAGTGGCAAAAGTAAACAGCTGTGGATAGGTAATTAGGGTATTACAGTAGTGCCTACGTACTTTTAACTATCATTTTTCCTCTTCTTCCTTGTTACAGAATTATCCGTAATTAGAAATTGTCATAAAAGCACACAGCACAAAAACAATAAACGGCACCTCTTGCATTAATCCAACTGCAAGTAAGAACTGAACTGATTAGCGAAACATCACCTGAGAGCAAAAAAGACCAACAATGTTCAGTAGTTAGTCTAAGGGGGTTATTACACTATCCGCTGTACTAGACAAAGAAATTTG